>NW_016107894.1:537419-539829 GCF_001604975.1 Cebus imitator | reverse complement strand
AAAAAAAAAAAAAAAAAAAGAGATATAATGGTTTTATAAGGGTCTCTTCCTCCTTCACTCTCTCCTGACATCTTGTGAAGAAGGTACTCGCTTCTCCTTTGCCTTCCACCACGATGATAAGTTTCCTGAGGCCTCCCCAGCCAGGCAGAACTGTGAGTTGATCAAACCTCTTTCCTTTATAAATTACCCAGTTTGGGTATTATTATTATTTTTTTTTCCGAGTCTGAGTCTGTCTCCCATGCTGGAGTGCAGTGGCATCATCTCCCTTCACTGCAACCTCCGCCTCCCATGTTCAAGTGATTCTCCTGCCTCAGCCTCCTGAGTAGCTGGGATTACAAGCGCCAGCCACCATGCCAGGCTAATTTTTGTATTTTTAGTAGAGATGGGGTTTCATCATGTTGGCCAGGCTGGTCCCGAACTCCTAACCTCAAGTGATCCTACCACCTCGCCTCCCAAAGTGCTGGGATTACAGGCGTGAGCCACCGCGCCCGGCCTCGGGTTCTTCTTTGCAGCCCTGTGAGAATGGACTAATACAGACTCCATTCCAGGAGATGACAAATAGCAAAAGGCAAAAGGACACTCCCTTCTTGCCCTTTTTCTCCCCAACTTTTGTCTTTACGTTTCCTCCCATCAACTGCCTTTCCTAACATTGTGGTGACTAATGATTAAAGAAGAAAAAAAGAACGAGGTGAAAAAACACTTTACTTTTCCCTCCCACCACTCCAATCCCAAATTGTGAAATTCATTATTTTACTGATCCTCTTATTTGTGCAGTAAAGCCGCGAGGTAAGGGTGAGCCTTTCTAGAGAGCAAGGACTATCCAATACCAGGAACCTCAGAGTCCTTCCTCAAACCATTATCTTAGAGCTATCTGATCACCGTGGTCACCATACATGCAGTCTACTAATGTCAACCACAGCAGCACAGTAGGGGTGAGGGGCAAGAGGTGATCTCTGTTTAATTTCGAGGAAGGGTCCAGGGAACCACCATCCAGCCACCCTTCCTCCACTGGCTCCTCGAGGTTCTCCCGGCGCCTCCCCTCCTAGCTTCGGGCCCATCTGCCGAGTAAGGGCCAGGGCGCCCCCTCGTCCGCTTAAGCCTGACCCCACCAACTTTTCAACCAATACGATATACTCTCAGACTTCATCCCGGTCAGCTCCCTCCATCCCACTCCTAGAGACTCACCAAGCGGGTGAAGCCACTCCGCTCCGGCCGCTGTAAGTCCGACACCCTAACACCGGACCCGGCGCGGCGCCCTTGTCGCGCCTGCGCGCGCCCAGGCCGCGCGCCTGCGCACTTCCCGTGCACCGCGGACGCGAACACACCCCTGCAGCTGGAGCCAATCACGGTGCTGGGGGTTTAAATCTCCCTGCCACGGTGGCGGAGAGCCTGGGAATTCACCAGTTAACCGGATAGACTTCCGTCCTGCCCGAGGCTGAGAGGTGTTCATCCAATAAACATTTACTGAGGGCAAACCGTGTGCCAGATGAACGCTAAGGAAAAGAAAGCGAATAGAAAGCTTTCTCTGCCCTTCAGCGCCTTTCAATCTGTCTAGACTAAGATATAGATATGTAAACAAATTATAGTGGATGGAATACAGTGCATAGTACATAGAAAATCCGAGGCGTCTTTGGCTGGTAATAAACAAAGCGTTTCATTCTTAGGGGTGTCTGGAAGGGTTCCCGGAGGAAGTGACTTGAGTCATGAAGGATAAGTAGGAGTTCCCCGGAAATCCGGCAGAAAAGGAGCTAGAGTTTCCCAGGTTCTGGGGAACAACTGGTGTCAAGAACAACATAACGCATTTTGGAAGTTTCTAGTACTGTATCCTTGTTAAAGGCTTAGTGCTAATCGTACATCCCCGAGTGTAGAGGGAAGAAAGCTTTAAAAGGCCAACAATGGCTAGATTTTGGAAGGTCTTGGAATTTTGGACCACTTTGTACTATAGGCTCTGAAAGCTATGGAAGGGTTTTAAGCAGATGGGTGATTATTGTAAACCATTTGCTGCAGGAACCTTTCCACACACCTCTAAGAATAAAGTGCTGGAAATCAAGAAAAGAAAGTGCTTCAAAAGGAAGTAGTCCATTCCTAAGGAGGACGAAGCCTGAGAAATGTTTAAATTTCGTAACACAGAGGTCACTGATTATCTCAGTGAAAGCTGTTTGGTGGAATGCTCCAAACAATAGTTTGGAGATAAGGGAGATATAGAGATGGGGACAGGTTGTAGAATGCTTTTGGAAAGGTTGACCTTGACAGGGAGGAAGGAGGAAGGATGACGAAGGATCAAGATTTTTTGTTTTTGGCCGGGCGCGGTGGCTCACGCCTGTAATCCCAGCACTTTGGGAGGCCGAGGCGGGTGGATCACGAGGTCAAGAGATCAAGACCATCCTGGTCAACATGGTGAAACCCCGTC
>NW_016107894.1:528613-537180 GCF_001604975.1 Cebus imitator | reverse complement strand
TTTTTTTTTTTTTTTTTTTTTTTGAGACAGAGTCTTCCTTTGTCGCTAGGTGCCAGGCTGGAGTGCAGTGGCGCGATCTCTGCTCACTGCAATCTCCGCCTCCCGGGTTCAAGCACTTGTCCTGCCTCAGCCTCATGAGTAGTTGGGACTACAGGCATACAGTACCACGCCCAGCTAATTTTTGTATTTTTAGTAGAGATGGAGTTTCACCATGTTGGCCAAGATGGTCTTGATCTCTTGATCTCGTGATCTGCCCGCCTTGGCCTCCCAAAGTGCTGGGATTAAAGGCGTGAGCCACCAAGCCCGGGTGTTTTTTGGATTTTTGTTAGAATTAAGACAGGAGAAATTTGAGCACTGTAGGGAAGATTCAACTGAGAAATAATGTTTGAATAAAGGAAGAGAAGGGATAGTCAGTAGGCAAAGTTCTTGAAAGGGTAAGAATAGCAACAGTTTAGAGGCAGTTCAAAGCACTGGTGAGAGGAGTGGTTTTGGAAGAAGGGAGGGAGGGAGAAAGAGAGAGATGATACTTCCCCAATTATGAGAGGAAGAATGTGTCTGTTTGTATGTTTAGTAAAAGGAAGTTAAAGTTCTCTTTTGATGACCTGTTTTCTCTGTGAAGTTGGAGATAGGGTCATCTGACAGAAAATGAGATAGTATCGGGAGTTTAAATGAAAGTTGAGAAGATTTGGAATATTGTAGAAATTAATACAACAAATTGACAGAAAAACATTGTAGGACTGGTAAGCAATATTGAGGGCCTTTTTAATATGGGCAAAAATGAACTCACCATTTTCTGCCCTCCTGTGTAGCTTTCTCAAGCAGTAGTCACTTTTCAAGGGCAGAGGTGGAGAAAATGCATAGTTGAGTTCATTTAGGGTTGGGATGGTCATTGATATAATTCCATGGTTCTCAACCAGGGACAATTTTGTCCTCCACGGGATATTTAGCAATGTCTGCGATAACAGGGAAATGGGGGGTGGATACTACTACCATCTTGTCCAGCGATGCTGCTACATACACACACATACACACACACACACACACACACACACACACACACACACAGAAAGAGAAAGAGAGAGAGACAGAGAGAGAGACAGGGTCTTGCTCAGACTGGAGGGCAGTGGTGTGATGTTGGCTCACTGCAACCTCTACCTCTTCAGCTCAGATCCTCCCACCTCAGCCTCCCAAGTAGCTGGGACTACAGGTGTGCACCACCACACTCGGCTAACTTTCACATTTTTTGTAGAGACGAGGTTTCACCATGTCACCTAGGCTGGTCTCAAACTCCTGGATTCAAGCAATCTGTCTGCCTTGACCTCCCAAAGTTCTAGGATTACAATGTGCTAGATTACATAGTTCTAGGATTACACAGTGCTCCTGATCTGCTGCTAAACATCTTATAATGCACACAATACCCTTGACAACAAAAAAGTATATGTTCCAAAATGTCAGTAATCCCAAAGTTGACAAACCCTCAAGTAGCTTACCTTAACACTCACCAATATCTGACTGTGGTCTTCTAAAGGCTTTTCCTTGAACGATGGGCCAGAGTTTACAGGGTAAAATAGTTCTTCCATTGCATGCCTTTGAAGGAGAATAAAATGAGCAGCATACCACAGCCCTTGAGTGTTTCAAGGACTTGTGATGTCACAAACACAGAACTGGAAGTTTCCGAAACCTCTAGAAGCAAATCTGGATTTACATAGAGATTAATGTAACCGCTCACTTTTATTTGAGACATTGAAGGTCTGGTTAAACAGAGATGTTATAATCTCAATAATATAAGGGGAACATTTCACATAATGATCAACCTTAATGTCATTTCCTTTATCTGACTAGTCTCAGTCACCAAAATTATGGCTCTGAGAGAATGGTATGGGCTAAGTTTAATAATAAATATAGGTGGCCGGGCACGGTGGCTCACACCTGTAATCCCAGGACTTTGGGAGGCCAGAGCCCGCAGATCACTTGAGGTCAAGAATTTGAGACCAGCCTGGCCAACATGGCGAAACCCTGTCTCCACTAAAAATACAAAAATTATCTGGACATGATGGTGCATGTCTGTAATTCCAGCTACTTGAGAGGCTGAGGCAGGAGAACTGCTTGAACCCGAAGGCAGAGGTTGCAGAGAACCAAGATAGTGCCACTGCACTCCAGCCTGGATGACAGAGCGAGACTTCATCTCAAAAATAACAATAATAATAATAAATGTAGGCTGGGCACAGTGGGTGACACCTGTAATCCAGCACTTTGGAAGGCTGAGGCAGGTGGATCACTTGAGCCCAGGTGTTTGAGACTAGCCTGGGCAAGATGGTGAAACCCATCTCTACTTAAAAAAAATTATAAATACCTTAGGCATGAGTAAGAATAAAACCAGTTGCCAGGCGCCGTGGCTCACACCTGTAATCCTAGCACTTTGGGAGGCCGATGGGTGGATCACATGAGGTCAGGAGTTCAAGACAAGCCTGGCTATCATGGTGAAACCCCATCTTTATTTAAAAAAAAAAAAAAATATATATATATATATATATATATATAAACAAAACAAAAGAATAAAACCAGTTATAATGGAATGTCTGCTCTGTGATAGGCAGCATTCATAGATAAACACTTGACTATGTTATTTAATTTTAGCAACACCCTGTGAGATAACATTATCCTAATCTTAGGGTTTTTTGTTTGTTTGCTTTGTTTTTTTTGAGACCCAGTCGCTGTCTGTTGCCAGGCTGGAGTGTAGTGGCGTCATTTTGGCTCACTGCAACCTCTGTCTCCCGGGTTCAAGCCGTTCTTCTGCCTCAGGCTCCTGAGTAGCTGGGACTACCGGCGCCCGCTACCACATCCGGCTATTTTTTTTTTTTTTTTTGAGTAAAGAAGGGGTTTCACCATGTTGGCCAAGATGGTCTCGATCTCCTGGCCCACCCGCCTCGGCCTCCCAAAGTGTTGGGATTACAGGCATGAGCCACAGTGCATGGCCCAACATTATCCTAATTTTAACTCAAGATCTTGCGGTTCCAAGAAAAATTTTAATTTACCCAAAGTCGTAAATTATTAGTAGCTAGTCCAAGATCTGAAACTCGGGCAGGTCTGTCCTAAAAGCTCCTGCACCTCCCATTAAATTTTAGTAAACTTTACAAGGAAGGGGTGATTTCAAAATTTAGCCTTAACAGTTGCCACTGACTAAAGGAAATGGCGGGACACCAAGGAAGGTGCTAGAGGGAGGCCGGGAAAGAACAAGGAGAAATAAGGAAAATGAAAAAGGGACCAGGAAGGCTGTTCACAGCGTCCGATGCTGCGGACCGACTCTCCCGCAAGTTGGCCTGCCTTTGTTCCTCCTCCATTCTTTTTGAGAAAAACCTCTTCCTGCGTGTCCGTTGTTCGCTCTCTTGTGTTCAAATAAAGCTAGATTATTGAGAACGGCGGCAGGCAAAGGAAAAAAAAAAAAGAGCGTGACGGCTTCGCTGTGCGCCTGCGCGCTGGCGGCGGCTGTGGCGGGGCCCGGCGGGGAGCGGGTCCGGAGCAGGCTCCCGGACCCAAATCTGAAGGGGGAGTGTGGGGCGTCAGGGAGCTCCCTCGCCTGGCCTTCGGCGGCCTGATGGAGTAAGAGGGGTTGGCTGTGAATGTGAGTATCGATGGGCCGGCCTGCGTTGAGCGTATTGGAGCGCAAGGGTCCTGCTGGTCTGTCCCTTAGGGAGGTTGTAGGGCTGCAAGACCCGGCCGGCTTTCTGCTCCGGCAGGCTGCGGCGCAGGGGTAACCCAGGGGTCCACTCTCCCAGAGCCGGCGCGGGATTACAGGCAGGCGGTGCTGCTGGCTTCGGGGTACGGATTTTCGTGGGGGCGTTCCAGCTCTGCTCCCAGCCCCAGAAGGAAACGTGGCTCCAAAGCCTTGACCTTTAGGGGAAGCCGCTGACCTCCTTCGGTCCTCAGTTGGGCAGGGAGTCCAAAGACCCTGGTGCTTAAAGCCCATAGTGTCAGGCCCGGGACACATTTCAACCTCCCGCGACTGACAACCTTCGTTCCTTTTCCTCCTTTCGTTTCTCTACTTGTGTGATGCATCTTAATAATAGCAACTAATTATGGAGCGGTTACTGTGTTCATTTAATATTTAGTCAGAATCTCCGTTTATAGTTATGGAAAGGAAACGCCTTACACCCTCCTCCTCCCCTTTCAGTTGTTTAATCATCTTTGAGAGTAAGATTTGTTGAGAAGTTTGAGATATTCATGGCTTTTAGCAACTTGAGACTGCCATTCTAGGTAAGGGAAGTTCTCTTGCTTAGCAAACAAGTGCTGTATCCACCGTAATGGTTTACATCCAGTCTATTCAAACCAAAAATAACTTCTGAGTACTTACTAAGAGCTTAGTACTGTTGTAAATCCCATGGGAAACCTTAAAATTTGCTTTAAGGGCCGGGCGCGGTGACTAACGCCTGCGATCTTTGGGAGGCCTAGGCTGGTGGATCACGAGGTCAAGGAGTTCAAGACCAGCCTGACCAAGACGGTGAAACCCTGTCTGTACTAAAAATACAAAAAATTAGCCGGGCGTGGTGGTGGGCGCCTGTAATCCCAGTACTCTGGAGGCTGACGCAGAGAATCGGTTGAAACCCGGGAAGCGGAGGTTGCAGTGAGCCGAGACCGCACCACTGCACTCCATCCTGGGCGAGAGAGCGAGACTCAGTCACAAAAAAAATTTTTTTTTTTTTTCTTTAAGCCCTGTTCTCAAGTTTGGTCTTGAATGAAATAAGAGACGACAATATTCAGATGCAACTAGAATTTATTTAGTATCTACTACACATTTGCAAAATACATTTAGGTGTGTCATAAAAATATTAACGAGATACTGTAATGGAAAGTAGGTTTTTGCAGCATTTCAAATGAGATCGCAGGGATTCTGCTGGAAATTGCTCAAGCTAAACTAGCTAGAGTAAGTGGTGAAATTCACTTAATACAATTCCAAAGCACGTCTTTTCCCAAGCAAACTGCATTACAGTTATAGTTTCTAGCGTTAACTCCTTTTTCCGGAGACGAGTCTTGCTCTGTCGTCCAGGCCAGAGTGCAGTGGAGCACACCCTGCTCACTGCAACGTTCGCCTCCCTGATTAAAGCGATTCTCCTGCCTCAGCCTCCTGAGTAGCTGGGATTACAGGCACCCACCACCATGCCCGGCAAATTTTTGTATTTTAGTAGAGACACTGTTTCATCATGTTGGCCAGGCTGGTCTCGAACTCCTGACCTCAGGTGATGCGCCTACCTCAGCTTCCGAAAGTGCTGAAATTACAGGCTTGAGCCACCTCGCCCAGCCTGGATCGTTTTTGATTAAAAGGAAGATACTAAAAAAGTCATAGATTTCATCTGATTTTTATATCTCTTGAATTCTCTTTTAATCTAGAACAGTTACGTTTCCCCCTCTTTCCCTCGATACCCCCTCCACGTGAGTTGTTGAAAGGACCTGGTCAGTTATCTAGATTTGTCCTTGATTGGCTTCTGGTGATAGCATTTAACTTGTTACTACAAACCGGAAGTTAGAGCAGATCACGTGATATGATTCAGGTGAAACTATGAATAGTGATTCTTGTACATTTAGATTAGAACACATGTAGTTTGAAGGCTGCTCTACAAGAGTAGAAAGGAATAATGGTAGATGCTAGATGACTTGGCTCTGGGACCAGGAATGGGTTAGTGAGAAGCCTATGCATTGTGTTTTGTAATTGGAGAATCTTGGAGAGTTCAGGATTAATTTGTGTACCCAATGAATAAGAGGACCGAGGCAGACAAGTTAGGTGTGAATACTCTACTTGGACCTCTAGCATGTGAAATCACTAGTGGAAGCCCTACAGTCCAGTGTGTGTGCATGCATGTATTAATCTGAAAGAAACTATCAAGAAGTTCCCAGGTGTTCATCAGTAAAGGATTGGTTAGATAAATATATCCATGTGCTAGAAAGAATGAGCCAGCTCTATATGTGCTAATATTGAGTGACCTCCGACATAGTGAGAAAGAAAAGGTGCAAAAGAAGGTGTGCATTTTACAACCACTGTAGTTTTATAAAAATGTATGTATTGCATATACAATTGGTCCTCTATATCCATCCATGGGATCTGCATCCATGGATTCAACCAAGTTTGGATGGATAATATTTGGGGGAAAAAATTTTCACGAAGCTCTGAAAAGGAAAACTTGAATTAGCTACCTGCTGAGTACGTACTACATTGCATCCACAGAAATGAAGTTACGTGTAGGCATTGTAGTAGGTCTTGTATGTAACGTAGAGATGATTTAAAGTATACAGAAGGTATGTGTAGGTTACATGCATATACTATGCCGTTTCACATATGGGTCTCTAGGATTCTCATGTTTTGGTATTGAGGGGGATCCTGGAACCAGTTCGCCATGGATAGTGAGGGACAACTGTATGTGCATAGAATATCCTGTGTGGAGTACGGTCAAAATCATAGAGGCAGAAAGTAGAGTGGTTGCTAGGGGTTGGGGAAGGGGGAAATGAGGAGTTATTGTTTAACAGATACAAAGTTTCAGTTACGCAAGATGAAAATAGTTATGGAGATGGATGGTACTGATGTACATTATGAATGTATTCAATACCACTAAACTACACTTAAATGTTTAAGATGGTAAATTTTATGTATTTCAACGCAAAAATATTGAAAAATATCTCCAGAAAACAAACCTCTAAGAGTGGCTGGAATTGTTGGTGGCTAGGAAACAGAAGGGACTGGTAATCATGTTCCCTAAAAGCTTTTTTTTTTTTTTTTTGAGACAGGGTCTTGCTCAGTCACCTAGGCTGAAATGCAGTGGCATGATCATGGCTCACTGCACCTCACACTCCTGGGCCCCAGCAATCCTCTTCCTGCCTCAGCCTTCTTAGTAGCTGGGACTATAGGTGTGTTCCACCATGCCCAGCTAATTAAGAAAAAAAAAATTGTTTTGTTTTTTTGGCTGGGCGTAGTGGCTCAAGCCTGTAATCCCAGCACTTTGGGAGGCCAAGGCTAGTGCATCATGAGGTCAGGAGTTGGAGACCAGCAAGAACAACATGGACCGGGTGCAGTGGCTCACGCCTGTAATCCTAGCACTTTGGGAGGCCGAGGTGGGTGGATAACCTGAGGTCAGGAGTTCAAGACTAGCCTGGCCATCATGGTGAAACCCCATCTTAAAAAAAAAAAAAAAAAAGAACAACATGGTGAAACCTCGTCTCCACTAAAAATACAAAAATTAGCCAGGCATGGTGGCACACACCTGTAATTCCAGCTACTCAGGAGGCTGAGGCAGGAGAATTGCTTGAACCCGGGAGGCAGAGGTTGCAGTGAGCCCAAATTATGTCACTGCACTCCAGCCTGGGCAACAGTCTCCTGGGACTACAGGTGTGCACCACTAAACCTGGCTAATTTTTTGCATTTTAGTACTATTGTATTTGTATTTTTTGTATTTTTGTATTTGGCCTATTCTTGACATTTAATGCCTAAATATTTTAATGTCTCTAATAAGAACATTCTCCCACACAATCCTAATATAATTACAGTGAACAATAAGTAATTCCTCTATTTTGTCTAATACTCAATTCTTACTAAAATTTCTCCAGATTGATCATTTTTTAAAAAAACTTTTAAAATCCAGTTTCTAATCAACAGCCACAGATTTAATTTGATTTTTATATCTCTCCAAGTCTCTTTTAATCTAGTACAGTTACCTTTTTCCATCTCTTTCCCTCGATACCCCCTCCACATGACTTGTGAGAGGACCTGGTCAGTTATCTAGATTTGTCTCTGATTGGTTTCTGGTGATATAATTTCACTTGTTACCACAAACTGGAAGTTAGAGTGGACCACTTGATATGATTCAGGTGAAACACTTTAGGGACAGTAGCATACTCCATGTTGTGTACTTTAGCTTTCCAACTATTATTGGTGCTGAGATTGATTAGTGAGGTCAGATGAAGAATCTTTGAGTTCTCCATTGTTAAATTAATGTCTCTGTTTGAAACCAGCTGTAAGCCCTTTTGTACCTTTTACTTTTTGAAACCACTAGCATTAGTTCTATTCAAAATAGAAGTGATTACTTTTAAAACAAAGCTCACTGCAAGAATTTTTTTTTAGCTGAATCTGTGTTAACTATTCCCTTTTTATAAAGGGTGATTTTGAAGTTTGGAGAGGTTAAGAGTTACTCAAGGTAGTAGTCCTATGAAGTATTTTTGTTTAATTCCAAGGTCCATGCTTTTTCACCCTACTTTATAAGCTAATATATAAATGTAAAATAGTACTACTGTAGTAGTTACATTACTTGTATCTTCTTTGTAGCTTTTTAGACAGATAATCAGTGTCTAATAAGATAATTTTGGAATATCAGTAAACCAGACTAGAGCTATGTAGTGTAATAGTCTATAACTAGCCATTCTGAAAGTTAAAAAATATGTCAAAATCGTATCTCTTGATTTCTAGAGTTTCAAAAAGTACCATTCCTGGAACGAATCATAGCAGTCTTGATTTGTAGGCCTAAAGTCTTCTAGGTTTAAAAAAAAAAATTACTAGTTAAAAAATGAGTTTTTTTTTTTTTTTTTTT
>NW_016107894.1:514792-527043 GCF_001604975.1 Cebus imitator | reverse complement strand
TTTTTGAGATGGAGTTTCGCTGTTGTTGCCCAGACTGGAATGCAATGGCATGATCTCGGCTCACCGCAACCTCTGCTTCCTGGGTTCATGCAATTCTCCTGCCTCAGCCTCCCTAGTAGCTGGGACTACAGGCGTGTGCCATCATGCCCAGCTAATTTTTGTATTTTTGGTAGAGACGGGGTTTCACCATGTTGACCGGGATGGTCTCGATCTCTTGACCTCGTGATCCACCTGCCTCAGCCATGTTTTTGTATTTTTAGTAGAGATGGCGTTTTGCCATGTTGGCCAGGCTGGTCTCAAACTGCCCACCTCAAGTGATCTGCCCGCCCTGGCCTCCCAAAGTCCTGGGATTACAGATGTGAGCCACCGTGCCCAGTTGTCTATATTTATTATTAAACTTTGCCCATATCCATTCCCTCAGAGCTATAATTTTAGTGACTGAGACTAGTCAGATAAAGGAAATGACATTAAGGTTGATCATTATGTGAAGTGTTCCTCATGTTATTGAGATTATAACATCTCTGTTTAACCACACCTTCAATGCCTCAAAAGTGCCTGGCCTATTCATGGTATTTTTTATCAACAATATCACATACTTGTCTATATAAGTCTGATTTTGTAGTAGTCACATTTATAGTTTTCTTCTAATATGGTCATGTCTGAGCATTTATATGTTGATATACATGTTATTTTATAACTCTTCTTTAATTTTTCATTTTTGTTATAGTTAGCACATTATACTGATATTTAAAATTTTATAAGTTTAAGTAAGTTACAGTAGCTCTGCATTTTATTTTAGGAAGAGATAAAGTTATTACAAAAGATTTATAATAAAAAGAGGGTATAAAATATCTTTTTTTAAAATATATTTTTTATTGCTTTTTAGGTTTTGGGGTATATGTGAAGAACATGCAACATTGTTGCATAGGTACACACATCGTAATGTGGTTAGCTGCCTTCCCCCACGTCACCTATATCTGGCATTTCTCACCATGTTATCACTCCCCAACTCTCCATCCCCCACTGTCCCTCCCCTGTTTCCCCCCCACAGACCCCAGTGTGTGATGCTCCCCTCCCTGTGTCCATGTGTTCTCATTGTTCAATACCCACCTATGAGTGAGAACATGTGATGTTTGATTTTCTGTTCTGGTGTCAGTTTGCTGAGAATGATGGTTTCCAGGTTCATCCATGTTCGTACAAAGGACATGAACTCATCATTTTTCATGGCTGTATAGTATTCCACAGTGTATATGTGCCACATTTTCCCTGTCCAGTCTATCATCGATGGGCATTTGGGTTGGTTCCAAGTCTTTTTTTTTTTTTTCTTTTTCTTAATTTATTTTATTTTAGGTGCATACTATATCTGGCATTTCTCCCCATGTTATCCCTCCCCACCCCCCATCCCTCCCCACCCCGCATTGTCTCTCCCCTATCTGCCCCCAACTGTCACTTGTGTGTGATGCTCCTCTCCCTGAGTCCATGTGTTCTCGTTGGGTATAAAACATCTTTAAAGAAAAAATGGTGCTGGCACAGTGGCTTACGCCTGTAATCCTAGCACTTTGGGAGGCTGGGGCAGGCAGATCACGAGGTCAGGAGATCAAGACCATCCTGGCTAACATGGTGAAACCCTGACTCTACTAAAAATATGAAAAATTAGCTGGGCATGGTGGTATGCACCTGTAGTCCCAGCTACTCAGAAGGCTGAGGCAAGAGAATCGCTTGAACCCAGGAGGCAGCAGTTGCAGTAAGCCCAGATCATCCCACTGCACTCCAGCCTGGGTGACAGAGCGAGATTCCATCTCCAAAGAAAAGAAAAGAAAAGAAAAAGTTGTGTGGTGACAACTGGGGAAGCTGGTTGATAAGAACACTGGGGATTGTTACAATAATCTTCCTATTTTTATGTATGAATGAAAATTTCCACAATGAAATGTTTTAGGAAAAAACAGATGGGTCTGATGTGATTGAGAATTGCCGCTTTACAGTGTACCCCAGAAATAGCTACAATTGGGATAAGTGTTATAAAGAAGGGACAGAGTTTCAGGGACAGGGTTTCAGAAGAGCAGTGCACAGTGAGGGATATGCTGTAGTCTGGGAGATGAGGGAGTGCTTTCCTAGGCAACTGACATTTGGACTGAGATTTGAAGGATGAGTAGTTAACTAGATGAAAAGGAGTAAGAGTCTTCCAAGGAGAAGCACCAGCATATGAAAAAGCCCTAAGGTGGGAGGAGAATGGTAGGTGGGAAGTACTGAAAATGCCATTTTGTCTGGATCACAGAGATCTACGAGAAAGTAGCTTAAACCTACATAATATATATTAGCAAGGGCTGTGTCAAGTGAGTCTTGTAAGATCTTTTATTTTTTTTAAAGACAAGGTTTCACCGTGTTAGCCAGGATGGTCTTGATCTCCTGACCTCGTGATCCACCCACCTTGGTTTCACAAAGTGCTGGGATTACAGGTGTGAGCCACTGCGCCCAGCCTGTAAGACCTTTTAAATGTGTTGATTTATGTCTTTCATAATTAGATGCCTCTGAAGGGCTTTTAATAGTGAGAGACAAAGGCATAAAACATAAGCATGTATGAGAATGGCTTTTTCTGTGTCTGACTGAGTGTGTATATTTGGATGGAGGTATTGTAAAATTGAAGTAGGCTAGAATGGCTGAGCCACCTTATGGGGAACAATTGCCATTCAAAAGTCACCCAGATCCCAGCAGACTTTGTCACTAAACCTAGGGCCTCCTACTCTATCACATGATTGAGGATATATCTTCTTTAATCAGTCTGACCTGCTTGAGCATTGCCTGGAGCCATTCAAACAGGCTGGTGGCTCTCAAAAGTGTATCCCTGGGAGTCCTGTTCTGGTCATCAGCTGAGCAAGGTCCTCCTGGCCAACTCTCCCCTAGATAACAACCATTACATCTGGACAGAAATACATAATACCAGTAAAATCTACTGGAGAGTTACAAGAAACCAAGCAGATTCTAGAGGGAAATTAACACAAGAATGGGACTACTTAGAGTAATTTCCCATTTTCATGGCTTCTAACTTTAGGGCAGGCCCTGATCTATGTCATATAGGGTGCTTAAAATTCCAATAGTAGTAAACTTTAGTCTTTGTGGCCTGAAGAACCAGAAGATAAAGCTCAAGGCAACTAAAGCTATTGGAAAGTAAGAATAATCCTGGAAAGCAGAGAGATGCATCAAGCTCTGTGAATAAACTCTGCCCAAGTCTTGTCAGACTGTTGAATTATGCATATGTGGAGCAGACTCCAGAGAAGCCCAGCTAAGGATGAAATTACTGAATTGAGATTTCATCTGCTGCCTAAGAGACAGAGTTTGTAGTTTAAGTCAACCAAGTTAGATATTACTGAAACAAAAGTAAAAGAACAAAAATCAATACCTCATCTCTACTAAAAATACAAAAAAATTAGGCATGATGGCAGGTGCCTATAATCCCAGCTACTTGGGAAGCTGAGGCAGGAGAATCTGTTGAACCTGGGAGGCAGAGGTTGCAGTGAGCTGAGATGGCACCACTGCACTCCAGCCTGGGCAACAGAGCAAGACTCTGTCTCAAACAAAAAACAAAAAATAAAGAGAGAGAGAGAGAAAGAATATAGACATTGTCAGATAATTCATAGCTAGCAGATCTGCATTATAAGAAATGCTAAACATAGTTCTTCAGGCTGTAGGGAAATGATACCAGATGAAAAGTTGAATCTTCAGAAAAGAATGAGGGTTAGAACTTGTAAATATCTGGATTGATAGTTTAAGAGTTTCATTTCCTAAAAATGACTATAACACAAAAAAGCACCATCTTGTGGGGTTCATTACATATGGCATATATAAAACATATACCATAAAACATGGGATTATGAGTGAGGGTAAATGGGCCCATATGGTTGCAAGGTTTTTACAAATTACCTGTAGTGGTACTTTTTAACATAGTTAAGAGTATAATGGTAAAGATATGTGTTGGAATTCCTAAAGCAACCACTTGGGAATATGTAATAATGTAAAGAAGTGTTGCTAAATAAAACTAGTAGAAAAATTAAAGTCAATATAACAAGACCAAAATAGGTATAACTGAACAAAAATGGAGGAGCTAAAAATAATAAAATGATAGATCTAATTCAACTATATTAATAATTTCATTGAATGTAGTGGAAAAGACACTGATTCAGTCCATAATGTCAGAATGGCTAAAAGCAAATGCATGGGAAAAGATCATACAAAGTAGCATGAGAAGCCTAGAGTGGTTGTATTCCGATCAGATAAAATAGACCTCAATATAAAAAGTATCACCAGAGTTAAAGGGATCATTTCATAGCAATAGAAGGTCAGTTCATGAGAAAGATGTAACAGTTATAACCATGCTTGTGCCTGATATCCGAGCTTCAAAATACATGAAGCAAAAATTTGATACAGTTAAAGGAAGAAATAGACAATTCACTATCATAGAGATTTGAAACAACTTCTCTCAATAATAACAACAACAAAAATTTGTATAGATTTTGGGAGGCCGAGGTGGGAGGATTGCTTGAGCCCAGGAGTTCAAGACTAGCCTGGCCAACATGAACAGATCCCATCTCTACAAAATAAAACCATTAGCCCAGCATGGTGCCCACCATCACACCCGGCTAATACTGTATTTTTAGTAGAGACAAGGTTTCACCATGTTGGCCAGGCTGGTCTTGAACACGTAACCTCAGGTGATCCACCTACCTTGGTCTCCCAAAGTACTGGGATTACAGATGTGAGCCACTGCTCCCCGCCTCTTCATAAGTTTAAATTAGAAACCAAGATATATAAAAGGCCACAAGTATTTGGAAATTCAATGAATCTTCTAAATCTGTGAATCAAAGAAGTCACAAGAAAAATTAGAAAGTATTTTGAACTGAATGATAATGAAAATATGACATCAAGATTTGTGGGATAACTGTCATGGCCAAGAGGAGCCAAAGGAGAAATGATGTCTAAATGTAATGTGGTATCCTCGATGACATGCTGGAAGAGAAAAAAGGTAAGAGGTAAAGAATAAGGACATCTGGGCTGGGCACGGTGGCTGACACCTGCAATCCCAGCATTTTGCCAGGCCAAGGCGGGCAGATCGCCTGAGGTCAGGAGTTCTAGACTAGCCTGGCCAACATGGTGAAACCCTGTCTCTACTAAAAATACAAAAATTAGCCAGGTGTGATGACGGGTGCCTGTAATTCCAGCTACTGGGGAGGCTGAGGCAAGAGAATTCCCTGAACCCGGGAGGTGGAGGTTGCAGTGAGCTGAGGTCACGCCACTGCACTCCTGCCTGGGAGACAGAGCAAGACTCCATCTCAAAAATAAATAAAATAAATAAATAAGTAAATATTTTTTTAAAACGCCTGGGCATGATGTGGCTCACGCCTATAATCCCAGCACTTTGGGAGGGAGAGGCAGGTGGATCACCCGAGGTTGGGAGTTCAAGATCAGTCTGACCAACATGGAAAAACCCTATCTTTACTAACAATACAAAATTACCCGGGCATGGTGGCACATGCCTCTAATCCCAGCTACTTGGGAGGCTGAGGTAGGAGAATCACTTGAACCTGGGAGGTGGAGGTTGTGGTGAGCTGAAATAGCACCATTGCACTTTAGACTGAGCAACAAGAGCGAAATTTGTGTCAAAAACATACAAAAAATGCACTGAGGCCATCTGAATAAAATATGGCTTCCATAATAACAGTGTATCAATATTGGTTTGTTAATTGTGACAAATGTAACATACTAATGTAAATTTTTTTTTTTTTTTTTTTTTTTTTTTTAAAGACAGAGTTTCACTCTTGTTGCCCAGTCTGGTGTACAGTGGCCTGATCTCAGCCCACTGCAATCTCCGCCTCTCGGGTTCAAGCGCTTCTACTGCCTCAGCCTCCCAAGTCGCTGGGACTACAGGCGCACACCACCATGCCTGGATAATTTTTGTATTTTTAGTAGAGACAGGGTTTCACCATGTTGGCCAGGCTGGTCTCAAACTCCTGACCTCAGACAATCTGCCCGCCTTGGCCTCCCAAAGTGCTGGGATTACAGATGTGAGCCACTGCACCTGGCCAAATGAAAGATGTTAATATGGGAAATTAGACATGGGGTATATGGAAACTATACTATCTTTGCAACTTTTGTGTAAATCTAAAACTATTCTAAAATAAAACATTTATTAAATAGTACTAACAAATGTGGGCTGCCACTAAAGCAGCACTTACAGATAAGTTTATGGTTTTAAACATATTTATTGGAAGAGAAAAAAGTCCTAAAGACAGTGACTTAAAGTTCTACCTTAAGAAGCCAGTAAATGAAGAACAAAATAAACCCAAAGTGTATAAAAGTAAAGGTAATAACAACAACAGCAGAAATTAAAGAAATAGTAAAAGACAGCTGGGCGTGTGCCTCCACGCCTGTAATCCCAGCACTTTGGGAGGCTGAGGCGGCTGGATCATGAGTTCAGGAGATCGAGACTATCCTGATAACACAGACTATCCTGACTAACTAAAAACAGAAAAAATTAGCCAGGTGTGGTGGCACGCAGCTGTAGTTGCAGCTACTCGAGAGTCTGAGGCAGGAGATCGCTTGAACCTGGGAGGCAGAGGTTGCAGTGAGCCAAGATCACGCTGCTGCACTCCAGCCTGGCGACAGAGCGAGACTCCATCTCAAAAAAAAAAAAGAAGAGAAAAAGACAATAGACAAAATGACAAAATTGGTTCTTTGAAAATATTAATAATATTAACAAACCCGTAGATAGACTGATAAAGAAAAATACAGTTGACCCTTGAACAGCTCAAGGGTTGGGGGCACCGATACCCTGTGAAGTTAATAATCCATGTATAGCTTTTGACTCCCCCAAAACTTAACTACTAATAGTTTATTGTTGTCCAGCAGCCTTATTGATAACATAAGCAGTTAATTAACACATATTTTATAGGTTACAGATGTTATATACTGTATCCTTACAATAAAGTAAGCTAGAGAAAAGAAAATATTATTAAGGACATCTTAAGGAAGAGAAAATATATACGGTTGATCCTTGAACTGCACAGACTTGCAGTTCACAGGTCCACTTATAAACAGATTTTTCTCTGCCTCTGCCACCGCGGAGACAGCAAGACCAACCCCTCCCCTGCTTCCTCCTCAGTGTATTCAGTGTGAAAACTGAGGGTGAAAACTGAGGATGAAGACCTTTATGATGATCCAATTCCGTTTTATGTAAATAAATGTTCTTTTGTACATGAACAAAATAAAGATTATTAAAGGTACTGTTAACCCACTCATGCCTATAATCCCAGCACTTTGGGAGGCCGAGGCTGGTGGATCACCTGAGGTCAGAAGTTCGAGACCAGCCTGGTCAACATGGTGAAACCTCGTCTCTACTAAAAATACAAAAATTAGCTGGGTGTGGTGGTGGGAGCCTGCAATCCCAGCTATGTGGGAGACCGAGGCAGGAGAATTGCTTGAACCTGGGAGGCAGAGGTTGCAGTGAGCCAAGATCATGCAGCACTCCAGCCTGGGTGACAAGAGTGAGACTCTGTTTCAAAAACAAACAGTGAGATGAATGGAGAACAACAAAATTCTTTGAGAAGAATAGTGATCATATAGACTCATTCATTAGCTTGCAGTGCTTATGATTGATGTCACAGTTTTCAATTACGATGTGAACCTTTGGGAAAAAATATGTATATAAATGACACTGTTAAATACAAACTTTGAACTATTAAATAAATGCAACAAGCTATCTGGTTACAGTTTTATAACAGTCTTTTTACAAGCTGTCTTGGGCTTATAGCTTACTCTGTTAGATGATAACTTTTGCTAGTAGTATTATTCCCTTGTTAGGGTCTGTGTTATCCCACCTTATTTCTGGATTAGTTTTTCCTCTAGGGCAGAATGCTTCCAAAGTTCCAGAATTAGGAATTGGAAACTGACACTAGTTATAATTCTGAGTTAAAGAATCAGACTGTGATCTGCCCTATCTATTTCCTTGTCTAGGGGTGAGTGACTTGGTGACTAAGTATGAGAGTCTAAAAGAAAACCAGATGTGGTATGGTTTTGCCTAGGGAGAATGGTAATTTTATTGACAGAATAGTAATTAGGATATTGAGAAAAAAATACCTAGGACAGGGTTTTTAGGATATTAGATCTAACAAATATCACAGGTCTTTCTCATAGTTATTTAGAGAAGAGTTGAAAAATTTCATGAAGGGTATATTTAATTGACATAGGGGAAAAGTAAGGTGGCTAAAGTGAGGATGGCAGTAGGTTTGAATTGCTTATTTACTTTTATTTTGTGAATTCTGTTACCTTGTTGAGATCACAGAGTTGGATGGGTTGTATTTCCTTGGCTTCTAGTCTTCGTCAAGGCCTTTAAAGAGATCAGTGGTTCCCATCTAGAAGTCTACGCTAATTACAGTATTTTGGAAAGCTTAATGGAGTTTATCTATTTCCCCAATTTAAGAATATACAAACTAAAGTTACTTTGTCTGAAATCTTGTCACCTCAGGGTTTAAATACTAAGTTTTCCTTATTGATTTAATACTTTACTTTGCTGGCAGCTACTTTTTTTTTTTTGAGATGAAGTCTCGCTCTGTCACCCAGGCTGGAGTGCAGTGGCATGATCTTGACTCACTGCAACCTCTGCCTCCTGGGTTCAAGCAGTTCTCTGCCTCCACCTCTGGAGTAGCTGGATTTATAGCCCACCACCATGCCCAGCTAATTTTTTTAATATTTTTATTAGAGATGGAATTTTACCATCTTGACCAGGCTGGTCTTGAACTCCTGACCTTGTGATCCACCCTTCTCAGCCTCCCAAAGTGCTGGTATTACAGGTGTGAGCCACTGTGCCTGGCCTCAAACCCCAGTATTGACTCAGCTTGTTCTCACATTTAGTAATCCAAGATGGATAGTTCCATTTGGAATAATCAGCAAATACTTTTGAATTGCTTATGATAGGTCATAGACAGAACTGTACGCGTGAACAAAATATACAAAGTCCTTTTTCTTAGGGTATTTAAATTGTAATTGGCAGAGACAGATAATAACAAATACATACAATGTCATGTAGTAAAAGATACATTTCAGATATCGCATGTTCATAAACTATTCCAAAATTTACTGCCTGAAATCAACTATTGTGTCTCACAATTCTCTGGGTTAAAAAGGACTTCTTTGGATGGTTTATGTATGGGTCTCACTTCCCCAAGTCTGTCGTTGGTGCCTGGACCTGGAGCCCCCAAGATGATTCCTGCTTCTGGCTGTCAGTTGGTCTTCATTGTTGTTTGAGTGCTCAGTGGGGGCCTCTTCTTTTCTACCAGGCCTTTCCCTGTGGCTTTGGCTTCTCACAGCACGGTGGCTGGCTTTCAAGAGGGAGCATAACAAGTGAACAGAGGCAGAAGGTACAGATTCCTGAAAGCCCAGGCTCATAAGTTACACAGCATCATTTCTACCACATTTTATTGATCAAAATAATTCACATGGAAGGAAAACAGACTTTATCTGCCTTTTTGTGCAAGATCACATTGCACAAGAGTACATGGGGTAGCAGATATTGTTGAGACCTTTTAGGGAAACGTAATCTACCACATGCTATAAAAAAAATTAAGCCAATTAATAGGGGAATAGAGAAACTGGAACAGTGTGGAGAGTTGGAGTGTCAGAAAGTGCAATATTATATAGAGGGTCAGGCAGCGCCTCTCCTATAAGGCAATATTTTAGATACCTGATGGAAATGAATGAGCCACAGGAACCATAAGGACTTTTTAAGGAAGAATATTCCAGACAGAGAACAGGAAATGTAGAGGCGGTAAGGTGTGAGGATCTGTGATGTGATCAAGGAATAGCAGTGAGGGCAATGCACGTGCACTAGAATGACAGAGGAAGAACAGCAGAGCATGCAGTCAGGAAGAGGGAAAAATATATGTTTTTTCTTTTCTGAGTTGGAATTTTACTCAGTCGCCCAAGCTGGAGTGCAGTGGCATGATCTCAGCTCACTGCAACCTCTACCTCCTGGGTTTAAATGATCCTCATGCCTCAGCCTCCCGGGCACATGCCACCATGCCTGGCTAGTTTTTTGTATTTTTAGTAGAGATGGGGTTTCACCATGTTGGCCAGGATGGTCTCAAACTCCTAACCTCAGGTGATCCTCCACCTCAGCCTCCCAAAGTGCTGGGTTTACAGATGTCAGGCACCATGTGTGGCTGAGAAAAAGATTTTGTAGCCATGGCAAAGACTAGGTTTTCTGTGAGTGAGATGGATGCCACTGGAAAGTTCTGAACACAGAGGAATTACATACAAGTTGAATTCCTTTATCTGAAATGCTTGGGACCAAAAGTGTTGTGGATTTCAGACTTTTTTGGATCTTGGAATATTTGCATACTTAATGGCTGAACATCCCATATCGAACATTCAAAATCTAAAATGCTTCAGTGAGCATTTCCTTTGAGCATCACTTTGACATTAAAACAGTTTCTGATTTTGGATCATTTCGGATTTCAGATTTTTAGATTTGGAATGTTCAACCTGTATATGTTCTAACTTAAGCTTTTTTTTATTTGAGACTGTGTCTTGCTCTGTTACCAGGCTGGAGTGCAGTGGCACAATCTCAGCTCACTGCAACCTCCACCTCCCGGGTTCAAGCACTTCTCCTGCCTCAGCCTCCCGAGTAGCTCGGACTACAGGTGTGCACCAACCACGCCCAGCTAATTTTTGTATTTTTAGTAGAGATGGGGTTTCACCAAATTGGCCAAGCTGGTCTCGAACTGCTGATCTCGTGATCTGCCCACTTTGGCCTCCGAAAGTGCTGGGATTACAGGCGTGAACCACTGTGCCCAGCCTTTCTAACTTAAACTTTAAAAGAATCCTTTTCTGGCTGGGTGCAGTGGCTCACGCGTGTAATCCCAGCACTTTGGGAGGCCAAGGCGGGTGGATCACAAGGTCAAGAGATCGATACCATCCTGGTCAACACGGTGAAATCCCATCTTTACTAAAAATACAAAAATTAGCTGGGCATGGTGGTTCACGCCTGTAGTCCCAGCTACTCGGGAGGCTGAGGCAGGAGAATTGCTTGAACCCAGGGGGTAGAGGTTGCGGTGAGCCGGGATTGCGCCATTGCACTCCAGCCTGGGTAACAAAAGTGAAACTTCGTCTCCAAAAAAATAAAATAAATAAAAGAATTCTAAGAGTCTTCGGGTACAGCTGTGAGAGGATAAGAGCAGAAGGAAGGAGTAGCGTCAGTAGTAGGGTAATGCCATGTGAGATAATAGATGTGCTGGGTGGTGAGAGGTGGTTGGAGTTTGGCTGCATTTCAAGGTAGGACTGGTAGTTTGCTAATGAGGGTGGATATGGGGTGAAAAAGAAGGATCAAGGATGGCTCCCAAAATGTTTACCCTATGTACCTGGAAGCTTGGCAAGACTGGGGGAGGAGCAAGGTGGAGGTGAGGAAGACACAAGACTTGTAATTTTGAAGATGAATGTCAGAAGGTGTCTGAGGAGAAAAGGTTACTAAATGTTACTTTCTCATTGCAGGTGTGACGTTGCGTGCTTCAGATCTGGTCACTATGGTACGAGAACGAAAATGCATATTGTGCCACATTGTGTACAGCTCAAAAAAGGTAATAATGGAAAAGGGAGAATCTGAGGCTTTAAGACTATTTTTTTAAAGAGATATATGTTATTAATAGATGGGTTAATAAAGCTTTAACAATGTCTTATTTATGCTTCTTTCCTAAACCATCGTCTCATTCCACTGGTTTCTTTCTCATTACTGCCTCATAAAGCCACTACCTGTATTATTAAACTTCTATCCAGAATTTGAAGTTATTCCAACTAGATGGTATAGGGAAATTTAATAACCAGTTATAGAGATGATAACTTAAAATTCCAAGGTTATTTCAAGTTATATTACTTTCTCCAATTTTAAAATAATGTACTTTTTGATTAGCTAAGGATATAGCATTTAGTATATGTACCTACATTGTGTTTGTACCTATGCTTGTGAAAAGTGCAATACAGCAGAAATGGTGTTAACAATATCCTAGAAGTCCACTAGGTGGGGATGTTGCTCAAAGTAAATATCCTTTTTTTTTTTTTTTTAAATGGAGTCTTAACTCTGTTGGCCAGGCTGGAGTGCAGTGGCGCAATCTCTACTCACTGCAACCCCTGCCTCCCTGGTTCAAGTAATTCTCCTGCCTCAGCCTCCCAAGTAACTGGAATTACAGGCACTTGCTGCCAGGCCTGGCTGA
>NW_016107894.1:498254-514782 GCF_001604975.1 Cebus imitator | reverse complement strand
TTTAATAATTCAGTCTCCATAGAGACTGTCAAAAATTGCCAATGCTGACTATATTTCAAGTCGTCATGGCGGGGTATTGGGAAAAGTTTTCAATTAGCAATAATCGCGCCTCGGATAAACCTCATTGGCTATGATACTGCCACTGCGCGAAGCTGATTTTTGTATTTTTAATATACACGGGGTTTTACCATGTTGCCCAGGCTGGTATTGAATTTCTGACCTCAGGTGATCCACCCTCCTTGGCCTCCCAGAGTTCTAGGATTACAGATGTGAGCCACCGTACCTGGCCAAAACATCTTTTTAGGACCTAAAATTGACTGCAATTTGTATAACTTTTTGCCTTTACCTGTCTTTATCATTTGCTCTCAGAGTAGTGCTGCTTGTTTAAATACTGAGGAATTTATTCTCTTTGCTTTTAAGATGCTCTTGATTTTCATTGGAAATTCAGAGAACTGGGAGGATCATGGGCTAGGTTAGCCAGGGGAGTCTGAGTGGAAGTGGTAAAGGTGTCTAGAGTGTGATGGTTTCAGAAAAATGAGGAAGAGATACTGTTGTTAGGTAGGAGAACAACAAATGGAATGGAGTATGACAGTTCTGGGAGCTGGCAAGAAGGTTTATCTGATTAAAACACTTTTGCCTTGGGAATAGCAGGACAGAAATTTGTAATTTAAGTGAAGACAGTTGATAAGCAGTGTTGGATGACAGACTGAGGCGTTGATTATGATCCACCAAGTAGACTTGGGGGGATAATTTTTTTTCTATTTAGGATTTCTGTTAGTGATGGAAAAATCAGTGGAGATTTAAAAATCATATTTAATAATATACCTGCTACTGTTTACAAATATAAAAGAATGCTCTTCTAGTTTTAAAAATTTAGACCAAGGTTTATACAAATTGTCAGTAAGTCAAAATTCCTTATGACTATTTTCAGGTTGGACAGAGGTAGGGAGATGATGTGAGATGGATAGGCTAATGCTCAGCAATGTGGTAACAGAGTTTCATGGAATAGCAGCCCTGTCTTGATACCATGATTTTGCGATTTTGCCATTTTAAGTCTTTTTGGCTCTTCTTCTCTAGTTTCAAACATACTTTCATCTCTTCATACTTTTCCGTGATCATAATGAAGTTTAATGAAGGGCTGGAATTATCTACTCCTGCCTTAGGAAAAGCTGATTGTAGTTTTAATCTTTTTTGCTTTATTTATTTATTTATTTAAGGAAAGCTGATTGTAGCTGATTGTAGTTTTTATTTTTTTGCTTTTTTTTTTTTGAAAGCAAGGGAATGGCCTGCTTTAAGTGAGCAATATGATTTAAGAAAATCACAAAATGGGTTAGTTGGAAGGGATAGTTGTTAATTATTTAGATAGGACTATGAACAATTGGTGTTGAAGCCATGTTTTTCTCCAATTTCCCAAACTAGTGTAACCCTGGTTTCTCCAAATATACTGTGGAGGAGGAAAGGTTCTAAGTGACTTGAGTATGGGGAAAAGCTCTATAATACATCTCTGAGTATTCTGAGGTCCATTAACATATAAAAGACTGAGAAGCCCTGGAGTTAAATATATGTATATAATAGAGATGGAGTCTCACTATGTTGCCCAACTGGTCTTGAACTCCTGGCCTCAAGTGTGAGCCACTACACCCAGCCCTATTTTTTGTATTCATTGTTTTCCACATATGTTTAACCATGAGTCCCTCTTCCCCTTCAACCAACCCAGCCTTTAAAAACATGGTACTGATTAATATACAAGGACCTAAATAGAAGCCTGATATATGAGAAGGAGCGTATTTGGGGCTATTACCTTAATCCTGTGCCTGTGGATCTTTTCTTTCTTTTTTTGTTTTTTGGTTGTTGTTGTTTCATTTTGCTGTTTCATCTTAACTCTGCCGCCTAGGCTGGAGTGCAGTGGAGCCATCTCAGCTCACCTCAACCTCTGTGTCCCAGGCTCAGGTGATGCTCCCATCTCAGCCTCCTGAGTAGCTGGGACTACAGGTGTGTGCCACCATTTTCAGCCATTTTTTTAATTTTTAAAATTTTTTTGTAGGGACAAGGTCTTACTAGATTGCCCACACTGATCTTGAACTCCTAGGCTCAAATGATCCTTTCCACCTCAACCTCCCAAAATGCTAGGCTTACAGGTGTGAGCTACCATGTCTGGCTGAATTTTTTCTAATGATTTTGAAAGCTTAGTTGTCTCACTGTTTGCATTCCTTCATTGGAGCAGGATGGGAGAAGGTTTAGTATGTAAATTTAGGACAAGATTAGTGAAGTGTTTTTAAAAAATCAAAAGTCATATTAAAAGTATTATTGGATGATAACATTTTTATAGTAAGAAGAATCAGTTTTTATTTCAGACAAACCCATTTCAGTGAATGCAGTTTTGGTCAGGAATGGTTTTGTTGTAAGGAACAGAACTCACTTAAATTTAGCTCAAGTAAAGGGAATTAAGCATATTGGTAAGCATCTAAATCAGGTAAGAATTGAATAACAGGGCCGGGCGCGGTGGCTCAAGCCTGTAATCCCAGCACTTTGGGAGGCCGAGGCGGGTGGATCACGAGGTCAAGAGATCAAGACCATCCTGGTCAACACGGTGAAACCCCGTCTCTACTAAAACTACAAAAAATTAGCTGGGCATGGTGGCGCGTGCCTGTAATCCCAGCTACTCAGGAGGCTGAGGCAGGAGAATTGCCTNAAAAAAAAAAAAAAAAAAAAAAAAAAAAAAAGAATTGAATAACAGGAAGCATAAAGACTTGAAGGGGTGTGTGTGTATATATATACATTATTTATATATATATATATATATATATATATAGTGTACGTATATACGTGTATATACACCCGTATATATACGTATATACGTACACGTATATATGTATGTATATACGTGTATATGTACACGTGTGTATATATGTGTGTGTATGTACATATATATGTATACACGTGTATATATAGTATATATATACACACGTGTATATACACATGTATATGTGTATATACACGCGTGTGTGTGTATATATATATATATATATATACACACACACTTTTTTGTGCGTGATGGTGTTTCGCTTGTTGCCCAGGTTGCAGTGCAATGGCATGACCTTGGCTCATGGCAACCTCCACCTCCTGGGTTTAAGCAATTCTCCTGTCTCAGTGTCCCAAGTCGCTGGGGTTGCAGGTGTCTGCCACCATGCCCGGCTAATTTTGTATTTTTAGTAGAGAAGGGATTTATATATACGTGCTTCAGATCTATATGTACGTATATACGTATATATACGGGTGTATATATACGGTCAGACTGGTTGGAAACTCCTGACCTCAGGTGATCCACCAGCCTCGGCCTCCCAAAATGCTAGGATTATAGGCGTGAGCCACCACTCCTGGCTGAAGATGTATGTATTAATGAATTTTTTTCATTCTGTTCTGTCATTAACTTGTCTTAGTTTTCAGGTCTGCAAGTGTTAGTTTTAGTTAGTGGCCAGTCAGTTGTGACTAGAAGAGGTTATGTGTAAAGTTAGTCTTTCCTTATAAAGCATTTGTAGAGATAGGAAGGAGACTTTGGTCATCTTCGGTAAAATTGCCATTTAAAAGAAGTGTTTTGAATCACAACCCTGTTTATCACGTTATAGTAGATAATTTTAAGTAATAGTGGGTTGTGTTGTATTGTTTTTGACAAATGAACTGTATATAATGAAAAATCTCGATGCACCGAATGCTGACAGTGTGACATGGTGTTTGAAACATTAGCTTTGGTGTTAGATCTGCCTGGGTTTGATTCCCACTTTGACCACTTGATTATTTGTGACTCTGAGAGGGCAAGGCTGAATATTTTCCTACTTAACCTTCAATGCCTAGCTCTATTCTTGGCATATAATAAGAACTTTATAAATATTTGGTGAATGAATGGGTTAACTTCATGCTACATTCTGCTGCATGAAGTTAATCATACTCCCTCGGCAGTATTTTGCAGTTCAGGTGAGAAAATGTTTGAGGCACTTCACACAGGATGCAGTAACAACAACACAGTAACACAAGTGTAGCAATAATACAACAAGTGTAGCCCTTTATTATTGTATGTATGAACATATACATGTTATAAATATATATTATTATATATGAACATATAAATTGTTATATATATGAACAGCCATTCTCTAATTATGGCATACTGGCTGTATACACTGTAGAATGATAAAGGGATAGACAATTTTAGAGCTTTTTGGGTTGTGTGTGCGTGTGTGTATGTGCACATGTGTGCATGTTTTTAAGTGGCAGCTTTTCCACATATTTTCTTTCCTCTAAGGATGGGAAGGAGGGAACTTACTAAATGTTCAAAGTTTATGTTGGAATCAAACAAATCCATTGGGGAAGTGAGGGAGTGAGGAGTGAAGATATAGGAATGATTAAGCTGCTGTGTTCAAAGTATTTTTTAAAAACTTTCTTATCTGCCATAAAGAGGCTCTGTTATGTTTGTAACTCCTATCAGAATTGATGTATCCTTCTATATTCATTTAACAAATGCTTATTTATGACTATATGCTAGGCCCTGTCCAAGACATGGGTAAGAGTTGTAGCTTACTCTTGAGAAACTATGGATAAAAGTTGCCAAATAGTTGAAAAGATGAGTGATTTGGGAGGTGTGTTTTTTCTTTTTTTCAGTGACCTTTAGTGAATTCTTTTTTTTTTTGAGACGGAGTTTCACTTATGTTACCCAGGATGGAGTGCAATGGCCCGATCTCGGCTCACCGCAACCTCCGGCTCCTGGGTTCAGGCAATTCTCCTGCCTCAGCCTCCTGAGTAGCTGGGATTACAGGCACGCACCACCATGCCCGGCTAATTTTTTGTATTTTTAGTAGAGACGGGGTTTCACCGTGTTGACCAGGATGGTCTCGATCTCTTGACCTCGTGATCCACCCGCCTCGGCCTCCCAAAGTGCTGGGATTACAGGCTTGAGCCACCGCGCCCGGCCTAGTGAATTCTTTATAATGGGATAGAATTTAATTACTTAGTTTCCTTTTAAGTCTTTTGATTCCTAAAGACAATGCTTTCTAATATTTTTGGAAAGCCACTTAAATATGTCTTTTTAAGAACTCTTTTTATTTAAACTTGAAGTATATTTTAAAACAGTCAAATAATTATTAAGGATCTGATTTCAGTATTAAATTGAGAACAACCACAAACACATTTTTGACATAAGGAGTTTGAGCCCCAATTTTTGATTGAATAGGAACAGAGGAATTTTTTTCAAAGAAATCCTGCTTAATTTACTTTCTTTGATTTTGAAGGAGATGGACGAACACATGCGGAGCATGTTGCATCACAGGGAACTTGAGAACCTGAAGGGCAGGTATGAGAACGGCTCTCTTCCATAAGTTTGTGAATGTGAGTGGATCTGAGTGATGATGGTGCGTGTCAGTTTGTTTTGTAGTAATTCATCACAAACGAATGTTGTCTTATGGCATAAAACAACCTTTTCAAATTAATACTAACTATAGTCGATTTTTGGCATTCAAAAGTGATAAACTCTGTTACCTTTCGGCATCTCAAATGTGTGAATTCACAGCAGCCCTATCAAGTAGATTACGACAAAGGTGTAAGCTTTCTCATTTCTACATGCCAGCCTTGCAACTAGGACATTTTTATTATTTTTACTTTAGCAGTGTTCCAAGTTATTGCATGCCATAAACATTTAGTATTGCTGGAATTATCTGAGATGTCCAAAGGCTGCTAGATAGCACTGAATCTCATTGGCATAGACAAAATTGAAATATAAACCTTAACTGTATTTAAGAATGCTGTTCAGGTGCGGTGGCTCACCCCTGTAATCCCAATACTTTGGGAGCCCAAGGTGGAAGGATTACTTGAGCTCAGGAGTTTGAGACCAGCCTGGGCAACAGAGCAGGACCTTGTCGTTAAAAGTAAAGAAATTAGGTGGGTGTGGCTGCTAATACCCTGTGGTCGCAGCTGTTTGGAGGCTGGGGTTGGGAGGATCACTTGAGCTTAGGTAGGTCCAGGCTAAGGTGAGCCGTGATCGCACCACTGCCCTCCATCCTGGGTGACAGGGTGAGATACTGTCTCAAAAGAGAAAAAAAAGAAGAATGCTATTCTGTGATTTAAAGCTTGAGATATTTAAGGAAAGGAAATCTAATAAGTGGACACCTTTAAAAAATGAAATGTAGGCTGCATGCAGTGGCTCATACCTGTAATCCAGCAATCTGGAAGGCTGAGCCAGGTAGATTGCTTGTGCCCAGGAGTTCAAGACCAACCTGGGCAACATGGGGAAACCCCATTGTATTAGTCTGTTCTCTGCTGCTAATAAAGACATACCCGAGACTGGGTAATTTATAAAGGAGAGAGGTTTAATTGACTCACAGTTCTATATGGCTCGGGAGGCCTCACAATTATGGCAGAAGGCGAATGAGGACCAGAGTTACGTCTTACATGGCAGCAGGCAAGGGAGCTTGTGCAGGGGAATTCCCATTTATAAAACCATCAGATCTCGTGAGACTTGTTCACTGCCATGACAACAGTTTAGGGGAAACTACCCCAATGATTCAGTTATCTCCACCTGGCTCTACCCTTGACATAAGAGGATTATTGCAGTTCAGTGAGATTTTGGTGGGGACATAGCCAAACTATATCACCCATCTCTATCTCCTGCTCCCCAGAGAACCCCCCAAATTAGCTGGATGTGGTGGTGCGTGCCTGTAGTTGCAACTGTTGGTCAGCCTGAGGTGGGAGGATGCTTGAGCCTGAGAGGTGGAGGTTGCAGTGAGCCAAGGTCATACCACCACACTCCAGACTGGTGACAGGGCCAGACCCTGTCTTAAAAAAAAAAAAAAAGCATGTGTGTATATTCCATGTCTTTTTGTCTATTTGTGATTTCTTTTTTGATGTATTTGACTTGTGTCAATTTGAAGTTTGGAAACAGGATAGATGAGAAACATTGGGAACCTAGGAAACAGGAAATGTATCTTATCCCATGAATAATAGTTAAAAGTTTTGATCAGGATGTCAACCTAGGTCATTTGAAATTTTTTTTTATGACCTACAGTTTTAAGATTCTGTGGGCAAATTAATGTGTTATTGAAGTTTTAGCATCCCTGCATCTCTTTAGCCTATTAGTGGAATTTTTCCCTGCCCCAAGTCTCTTACTGTATGAAGGTTAGGCCTTGGCAGCAATATAAAGGAGACTGTCACTCAAATTTAGTATGGGGAGCCCTTATTATTTTTAATATGTACTTTTTTGAGACAGGGTCCTACTCACTCTGTCACCCAGGCTGGAGTGCCATGGCACGTTCACAGCTCACTGCAACCTCGAACTCCTGGGCTCAAACAACCTCCCACCTCAGCTTACTGAGTATCTGGGACTGCAGGTGTGTGCCACCATACCCAGCTGATTTGGTTTTTATTTTTTGTGAAGACAGGTTTCCACTCTGTTTCCCAGGGTAGTCTTGAATTCCTGGGCTCTAGCTGATTCTCCTGCCTCAGCCTTCTGAAGTGCTGGGACTACAGGTATGAACCACTCTGCATGGCCAGAAGCCCTTGTCATAATACCTTGAATATATATGATCACTACCTCATTAACATCCAAAATCTATGAAATGCAGTCAACTTTTGATTGTCTGTGGAATATTTTACTTATTTAAAAATCTCATTTTCAACAGACTTCCTTCTAGAGTTCCTTTTATTACGTGTTACTTACCTGCCATCCAACCCTTATGTCCTATATCATTAAACAAAACAAATAAGGTCAGTAAATCTAGTCTGTTGGAGAGAAGCCCACTGCATTCAAAGATTAATGCCTCATTTATTTCGGACATCACCAAACAGCCATTTAAAACATTTTTAAAAACTCAGTTTGTCCAAGCACTTTGGAGGCCAAGGTGGGTGGATCACCTGAGGTCAGGAGTTCAAGACCAGCCTGACCAACATGGTGAAACCCCGTTTTTAAAAAAAAACAAAAAACTCAGTTTGGGTTGGATGTGGTGGTTCATACCTATAATCCCAGCACTTTGGGAGGCCAAGACAGGAGGATTACTTGAGCCCAGGAGTTTGAGACCAACCTGGGCAACATAGTGGGACCCCTGTCTCAACCAAAAAAAAAAAAAAAAGCCAGATGTGGTGGCTTGCACCTGTAGTCCAGCTACTAAGGAAGCTAAAGCAGGAGAATCCCTTGAGCCTAGGAGTTCGAGGTTGCAGTGAGTTGTGATCATGCCACTGCACTCCAGCCTGGGCGACAGTGAGACCCTGTCTCAAAACCAAGTTTGGTCACATAAGGCTCATGTTTATAATCAATACAGAATCATAAAAAGTTTTTTAAAAAACAAAAGTCTTCTCCCCACCCCCCTCACCATTCCTCCATTCCCCTCTAAACCCTATTTCCCTCTTAGAGGAGACTTGGTGGTTTGGTGTATATCTTATCCTGGCCTTTTTTCTTTTTGGAGATGGAGTCTTGCTCGGTTGCCCAGGCTGGAGTGCGGTGGCACCATCTCATCTCACTGCATTTGCCTCCTGGGTTCAAGCAGTTCTCCTGTCTCAGCCTCCTGAATAGCTGGGACTACAAGTATGCACCACCATGCCCAGCTAATTTTTGTATTTTTAGTAGACAAAGGGTTTCACTATGTTGGCCAGGATGGTCCCAAACTCCTGACCTCATGATCCACCTGCTTTGGCCTCCCAAAGTGCTGGGATTACAGGTGTGAGCCACACGCTGGCCAGACCTCTTTCTGTGTTTTCTAATATACATACATGATTTATTGATTAATTGACACAGAGTTTTGCTCTTGTTGCCCAACCTGGAGTGCAATAGCACTATCTGGGCTCACTGCAACCTCTGCCTCCCGGGTTCAAGCGATTCTTATGTCTCAGACTCCCTAGTTGCTGGAATTACAGGCACACACTACCATGCCCTGCTAATTTTTTGTATTTTTAGTAGAAATGGGGTTTCACCATGTTGGCCAGGCTGGTCTCTAACTCCTAACCTCGGGTGATCTTCCTGCCTCGGCCTCCCAAAGTGCTGGGATTACAGGTGTGAGCCACCACACCCTGCCCATACATTTGTATTTATAGATTCACATTTTGTTTTGTGATCTTAGCATAACTGAACCACATTATCATTTATGTTTTGTTCTGTAATGTGTTTCTTTTTCGCCCATGCAACTACAGTGTGCCATGGAGACTTTATCTACCATTTTCAATTATTTGGATCACAGTCAAATAAATAGGAAAAAGGCACTAAAAGCCTCTTTGAATGTCAGGTTTAGCACTCTAACTCATTTTCTTTAGAGGATAGCACTTTAGTACTTATTTACTCACATACTGGATATAGTGTTCCTGATCTGTAGCAAATTATGTTACATGTGAGAAAGAAGAAAAACAGGTACCAAGAAAAAACAGCTTACAAAATTATAGAAAACCCCATAAAATCTCAAAAATTGTTTACTGACTTGGAGCATTTACTGTAAGGATGGTCTTCACCAGTTTGTGCCATAGAGACAAATAATTATTGGTCATCATACCTTTACCGTGTTATTCTCAGTTTGTGATTGTTTTCTCTGGATTTCATTTTTAACGACTGGGTGTCTGACTTTGATACTTTCTTTTCCTCTTTATGGTTGTGTCTCAGTTTTTGATTGTGATCTGGCTAAGAATTGCAAAGTATGTTGTTTAGGCTTTGCATGAAAGCTTGAATGAGCAGTAAGTAACTGGTCCTATTTGGTTCACAGCTGTAGATATGTGAAACATTTCCCTATTTTTTCCTAATATATTTCTTCAGATGTGTGGGCCGTAAGTAGCGTCTCTGATAGAGACTATTAAAAAGGCACAAACCTTTATTTATTCAGCAGCTGTTGTTGGGTAGTTAGAGCAAGCTTAATAAAGAAAAGCTTATGGAGAGAATATCTTAAGACTTTGCGTTTCACACATGAGAGGAAATTGTGTGGTGACAGGATGAAGCTAATTTAGGCCCTCCTTTAAATGCCCTAAGGAAAATTATTGCCTTTGCTAGCCAAGAAGCAAAACTGTGTGTTTCCCCCATAATTATTTTATTTATTTATACAAAGTAGTACATATTTTAACTGATTATTAATAAAGAATTGTTAAGTAGCATCATTAAAATATTATTTAATTTGCTGTTAGGTTTTTAAAACATGATTTCTCAAACTTCCATTATATGTGGAAGCATGAATGCCTGTTGTGTAGAGAACAGGGGCAATATGCTTACTCCATACGCATTTGAATTTTCAGAAGATGTGGTTACATAGAGAAGGAACAGCGTAGTATAACCACATCTCCTGAAAATGCAGATATGTGTGGAGGTAGCCATATTACCTCTACACACTTTTGGAAGTTTCTTGTAAAGTTTGTATTTAAACTGGATTTTATTTATATGAAAAATGTTAGGGATTTGGTTTTTTGCAAAATCATTTTTAGTGTTAACTTTTATACTGCAGTTATTGCCTGTGCCCTTCTGGGCAGGATCTCTGGTATGTTCTCTATCAAATAATTTTGGAACTATGGTTATATTCTTTCTCAGTAGGATTGCAAAATGGTTTGAAAATGTTTGACTGTATCCAACATACGTTTGTGTTTTGGGGGTTGCAGGATATGTGGTTTATGATTATGGAATTTATTTTTAACAGTTAAGTTCTGCCTAGTTTATACAACATTCCTCAGTAGTTTGGAAAGTCAGTATGGCTTTCTAGGTGTATCTTTTAAGAGAGAGTGGTTTTGATGGTTTGAGCCTGAGAAAAATTCTCTGCATTCCAGAAATAAGGATAAAATCAGGGATTTTATTGCCGGGCGCGGTGGCTCAAGCCTGTAATCCCAGCACTTTGGGAGGCCGAGACGGGTGGATCACGAGGTCAAGAGATCGAGACCATCTGGTCAACATGGTGAAACCCCGTCTCTACTAAAAATACAAAAAAAATTAGCTGGGCATGGTGGTGCGTGCCTGTAATCCCAGCTACTCAGGAGGCTGAGGCAGGAGAATTGCCTGAACCCAGGAGGCGGAGGTTGCGGTGAGCCGAGATCGCGCCATTGCACTCTAGCCTGGGTAACATGAGTGAAACTCCGTCTCAAAAAAAAAAAAAAAGAAAAAAATCAGGGATTTTATTTTAAAATATCTTTTAGGGATTATATTGAAGTCTCCAATTGAAAGATGTCCCTGGTACTGCAATATACAGTTTAGCATTCTATGAGTTTTTAGGTAAAAAACTAGGCTAAAACATTTTCCACAGTTTTAGAGAGTTTTAAGACAAAAATATTTTTTAACTGGAAAATGAGTTGATTAGAATGTTTATAGTGTAAATGAGATATTGTAGATTTGTTATAGTCTTCAGACTGTTCTGATGCTGCCCTTTGTGATAGGTTATATATTGTTCATTTCTTTGTGTGTTGCTTTGAGAAACAGCTTGTTATTAGCATTCAGTTGGAATGGGCTACCATCAATTTAATTGCTTGAGAGAAAAGTATCAGTATCCCTGGTAAACTGGAGAAAGTTGAGGATTATTTCTTTTTTTTTCTTGAAATGGAGTCTCGTTCTGTCACCCATCCTGGAGTGTGATGGCATGATCTCGGCTCACTGCAACCTCCGCCTGCCGGGTTCACATGATTCTCTTGCCTCAGCCACTTGAGTAGCTGGGATTACAGGCATCTGCCACCACACCCAGCTAATTTTTGTATTTTTAGTAGAGATGGGGTTTCACCAAGTTGGCCAGGCTGGTCTTGAACTCCAGACCTCAGATGATCCACCTGTCTTGGCCTCCCAAAGTGCTGGGATTACAAGTGTGAGCCACCATGCCCGGCCGAGGATTATTCTTTAAGTGTACAAATGTAGAAAGTGCAGTTGAAAACTCTCAGTAAAAATAAGGCATTTAAGTACCTGTGGAATTAGAAGGAATTAGAATATTGATATTCTGAGTAATCAGGTATTGATATTTTTAGGGAATGTATTTGGCTGTGCATGGTAGTTCACACCTGAAATACCAGCACTTTCGGAGGCTGAGGCGGGTGGATCACGAGATCAGGAGTTCAAGACCAGCCTGGCCAATATGGTGAAACCCCATCTCTACTAAAAATACAAAAATTAGCTGGGTGTGGTGGTGCCCCCTGTAGTCCCAGCTACTCAGGAAGCTGAAGCAGAATTACTTCAACCCCGGAGGTGGAGGCTGCAGTGAGCCGAGGTTGCACCACTGCACTCCAACCTGGGTGACAGTCTTGCTCTGTCGCCCAGGTTGGAGTGCAGTGGTGCAACCTCGGCTCACTGCAGCCTCCACCTCTGGGGGGTGTGGGGAGTCAGTATTTGAGGTTACAAAGTCAAAACCAGTGAAAACTTGCAAATTTTCTCAGGTTTTCTGAGCTCTTGTCCATGATCCATACAAAATAAGGAACTGTGTTGTTTTTTAAAGTTACTGGGCATTATTTGAGTGTTTATGCTTTGTCACCCTAGACAGGAGAGACTATGCTAAGTATTTACTAGAAGACAGTTTCTGTTACCAGTCACCTGAATATTCATTCACGAAAAAAAAAAAAAAACACCTTACTAAAACACAGCATGCTTGGAATTCAGCTCTTTTTTGTAAGGTGTTTTTTGTTATGTTTTTTGTTTTTTTTTGAGATGGAGTATTGCTCTGTCTCCCAGGCTGTAGTGTAGGGGCATGATCTCAGCTCCCTGCAACCTCCACCTCTGGTGTTCAAGTGATTCTCTTGCCTCAGCCTCCTGAGTAGTTGAGATTACAGGTGTGCGCCACCACGCCCAGCTAATTTTTAGTAGAGATGGGATTTCACCATGTTGATCAGGCTGGTCTGACCTCGTGATCTGCCCGCCTCTGCCTCCCAAAGTGCTAGGATTACAGACATGAGCCACCGTAGTCCACCTTTTTTTTTTTTTTTCTTGAATGAATATTCAGGTGATCTGTAACAGATACTGTCTTCTAGTAAATCAAGTGCCCAGTTTTGAGGGTCTCTTCTGGTTAATTGAAATAAATTCTGCCCATGTCTAGTTAGCTATTTGTGAGGGAAAGATGGAACAGAAGTGCACGTGTGTGTATGTGTTTCTGTCTGGGCAAAGATGGCATGTCTTTTTTATTTTTTTTTTTAAATAGATTGGCATAGGAAGTGCACAAATATAACTAGTTTAAACCCAAGACACCTGATACAGAGTTAAGCCAATTTGGATTGTTGAATGGATACTGCTGTCTTGTAGCTATGGTGTTCAGATGTTTCTCATAAATGACTGCATAAACAGCTGACCCAGTCAAGGGATTTCCAGAAGCTAAAAAGCAGTTAAATTATTGATCTGCTACAGCTCTGAACACTGATTCGACTTTGGCTTCTGAAGACTGGCTAAGTGAGATTTGCCATAAAGTGTGTAAAGTAAAAAAAAAAAAAAAAAAAATCTGCCTAATTTAACTAAAAACCTGCTTTTGCATCCTGAACTGTAGCATTTTCTGAAACTTGAGAAAACACATTTGTCTGGCTCAGCTGTTAACTTCCTACAACTGAAATGCTTTCCATTCCCTTTAAAATAAGCTCTTCTGAAGCAGAATGTAGATCACATGTATCATCCAGACCAAAAAAGTTTGCCTGGACTACTCCTGGGGCCCGGAATCCTCACATTCCAGGCAGAGCTCCAGCTGTTCCGATTTAGTTACCCAGTTGGGATTGGCTGCGCCGCCTACTTTTTTCTCCACCCCTTAACTTTCACTGGAAGAAAGCTCTAGACTGAAGATTAAATGTAAGCGCTGTCACCAGGCTTTCTGAGTGCAGCTGGCACCATGGGTGTGCTCCAGAGCAACTTCTGCTTGCTCTGAGCCCCCTGCCCTGCCTCCCCTTTCACCACGTTTCCTCTGGCAAGATTTTAAGTACAGCAATTCAAGAAGATTTTTCCTCCTGAACGACGTTTGTCTGAAGCGTATTGCCTCTTGATTGCTGGAAAAGAATCTTAAACTCATTTCAAAAGTAACTTATAAACTTATTAAAAGTGATGAAAGGAGCATTGAAATTGATTAGCACTAATTTTTCACTGTGCCAAAGTGTACAGTGTCCTTCAGAGGAAACTATAACAGATCTGGTGAGTGTGCCATGCCAGTGGGGAGAATTGAATGTCCCTCATCTCCCTCTTTCCCTAGGGACATTAGTCATGAGTGCCGAGTGTGCGGGGTCACAGAAGTGGGTCTTTCTGCATATGCAAAGCACATTTCTGGCCAGTTGCACAAAGATAACGTTGATGCCCAGGAAAGAGAAGATGATGGAAAAGAAGAGGAAGAGGAAGAAGATTATTTTGACAAGGAACTCGTTCAGTTAATAAAACAAAGGAAAGAACAAAGTCGGTAAGTAATTGATTTTTTAAAAAGGCTATCAATAACAGAACATAGTAGAGAATACATTTTATAACTTTGTACAGTTCAGCCTATAGCATTTAAACTAAGGTGTAAAGTTTAGCTTGAGGTTGTTGTCTTATTAATCTAAGACAATGACATGCTTTGTTGAGCTACTGTAATATCTCCTTAAAAGAGCAAACTCAATATTGTTCCTACATAAGCTGTAATCTGAAATTACATATCAGAAAATTTTGCAATGTTGGTAACTATGTTGAGAATGGTTTTATTGGTATCCAAATCTTTTTTTGTTGTTGTTGGAGACGGACTCTAAACTCTGTCACTGGCTGGAGTGCAGTGGTGTGAACTTGGTTCACTGTAACCTCTGCTTTCCTGTTTAAAGTGATACTCTTGTCTCAGCCTCCTGAGTAGAGTAGCTGGGATTACAGGAGCCCGCCACCATGCCTGGCTAATTTTTGTTGTATTTTTGTTAGAGATGGGGTTTCATCCCATTGGCCAGGCTGGTCTCAAACTCTTAACCTCAAGCAGTCTACCCTCAGCCTCCCAGGGTGCTGGGGTTACAGGCATGAGCCACCGTACCTAGCCGGAATCCAAATCTTTTGAATGTCAATAAGTTTTTATTTGGCGTCTAACTTTTCTAGTGGAAAGGTGTTAGAATATAAGCTTCATTGAATAAATAATATAGTATCTCTTATTGCTAAAGGAACATTTCTTAGGAAAACATATTTTGATTGGTGTGAATTAACGTGGTGTTTCTGCCAAATTTGATTTATCTGTTTGTCATTGAATCCGCAGTGACTACCACAGTGCTTTATTGAATAAATTTATATTTTATATTTGATAGTGTCGAGATCATTTGGGCAATATAATTTTTCTAACTTGTACTCCATAATTTTATACCTATATTTATACATTCAGGTATTAGGATTTTATGTTTTTACCTTACTGCTTTGTAGTCTAAATAGTTTAATTATAAAATTTGTTAAAAAGAATTTAATTAATGAAGTGGAAATTTTTAGATGTGAGGGAGGGAGAAAGAGAAGCACTTAGGAGGTGGGATAATTTTTTAAGTCCCAGAACATGTAGAGAATCATTTCAGATTCTAAAATAAAAATTTAAAGATTCTTGTTGGATACTAGTTATACCCCGTCTGTACCTCCTTTTTAGTTAGAGGCTTGACTATAAAAAGGAAGTCGTTTTTACTCTATGTGTTCAAAGTTTTTTTCATCAGAAGTGCGGTGGCTCAGGCCTGTTGTTCTGGTGCATAAAAAGATGAGGCCAGGTGTTCAAGACCAGCCTGGGCGACATAGGAAGCCCTCATCTGTGTAACAACAACAACAACAAATTAAAAACAATTTTTAAAGTTTTTAAAATACGTCCTGGAAGGAGACTTTCTTAGTCTTAAAATATCAATAAAGGGTGAGCATCCCTAATCCAAAATCTAAAAATGCTCCAAAATCCAGAACTTTTGAGTGCCAACAAGAGGCCACCAGTGGAAAATTCCATACCTCACTTTATTTTACAAAAGTATTTAAAATATTACCTAAAATTATCTTCAGACTGTCTATAAAAGTGTATATGAAAAATAAATGAATTTTATGTTTAGACTTGGGTCCCATTCCCACAATATCTCGTTATGTATATGCAAAAATGTTCCAAAATTCAAAGCAGTTTGAAATACGAAACATTTCTGGTCCCAAGCATTTCTAATAAGGGACATTCAACCTATAACAACATAGTTCTTAAATTATTTAGTAGCTTAGTCCTTCAAATGACATTTTCATTACTTTTAATATAGTTGCAGTTTACTTTCTCCTGTTTTAGGCAGTTGGAGCCTCTGGGAGGCTAACTTCTATTTTGTTCTTACATACTAGTGCCATTATTAGCTTTATCTGTGTAAATGATTAAACATTAAGTCAGAGTAGATTAGACATTTGAATCATAGTTACTATTTTTTGAGTCTTTTGATACGTCTCCTTGGTGACCTATTTATAAAATCATCTACTTATTTTTTTTTTAAATTTTTTTTTTTGAGACAGTTCTGTCACCCAGGCTGGAGTGCAGTGGCACGATGACACCTCACTGCAGCTTCAACTTCCCAGGCTCCAGCAATCCTCCCACCTTAGTCTCCCAAGAAGCTGGGAATACAGGCATGCATCACCACCATGCCTGGCTAATTCTTTTTTTTT
>NW_016107894.1:492092-497634 GCF_001604975.1 Cebus imitator | reverse complement strand
TTTTGAGATGGAGTCTGGAGTGCAGTGGCACAGTCTCAGCTCACTGCAACCTCTGCCTCCTAGGTTCAAGCAATTCTTCTGCCTCAGCCTCCTGAGTAGGTGGGATTACAGGTGTGTACCACCATGCCTGGCTAATTTTTGTATTTTTAGTAGGAATGGGGTTTCATCATGTTGGTCATGCTGGTCTTGAACACCTGACCTCTTGATCCCTCCGCCTTGGCCTCCCAATGTGCTGGGATTATAGGTGTGAGCCACGGTGCCCAGCCTGAGTTTAAGACTTTTAAGTCAATTCAGAGAAAGGAGCTCAAATGTGGAAACTTTGTTCTGAGTTGTTCATTCTTTGAAGACCTAGTGGTTAGGAGTATAGACTCTGCAGTCAGACTGCCAAGGTTTAAATCTCTGCTCTACTACTTTCTGGCTGTCTTATCTAAGCAAGTTCTGTAACCTCTCTACTGCTCAATTTCCTCTTCTAAAAAGTAGGAATAATAAGAATACTTGCTTTAGGATTATAAAAACTAAATGAGATAATCTATATAAGGTGCTTTGCATTAAATGTGTGATACTTAGGTACTCAGTAAATTATTTTTTTGAGACCAAGTCTCACTCTGTCACCAGGCTGGAGTGCAGTGGCACGATCTCATCTCACTGCAACCTCTGCCTCCCAGGTTCAAGCGAATCCCCTGCCTCAGCCTCCCAAATAGCTGGGACTACAGGCATGTGCTACCACCCCCAGCTAATTTTCATATTTTTAATAGAGACAGGGTTTCACCATGTTGGCCAGGATGGTCTCAATCTCTTGACCTTGTGGTTTGCCCGCCTTGGCCTCCCAAAGTGCTGGGATTATAGGCATGAGCCACTGCACCCGGCCGGTACTCAGTAAATTTTAACTTGCAGTTCTCATTGTTTTGAGCACCGTCCACATGCTAAGCACCATGCCCATGCACACCATAGGCAGTTTGTAGAAGAAAATGGTGTTTACACTTATTGCTGTGATGTTTACATAAGTTTATTCATGTTTCTGTGGACTCTTTATCTAACATAAATAGTTGAAACAGCTGTAGCTTCTTTATAAAAACCTCTAGCTCGTGAAGCTCCTTATAGCACATATTGTGGGTACTACTTCTATGGAATATGTTATTTTACTTCTGTTTGTGACCTTATTGTCTCGCTAGATTCTACACCCTTCACAAACCGGAACTATACATAAAAGTTTTCTTATGCCACTAAGAGTTATTGAATGGGTACTAGACAAAGTGTTTATTAATAAAAATGAACATGTAATGTATAATCTTAATTAAAATAGGTTAAGAAATTTAGTTTTTCAGAATGAACCCTTAACTGGAAAAATAATGGTATTAAGAGCAGCTGAACAGAATTGTATTAAATATGATAACTAGACTGGGGGAGGTGGGTCATGCTTGTAATCCTAGCACTTTGGGAGGCTCAGGTGGGTGGGTGGGTTACCTGAGGTCAGGAGTTCGAGACCAGCCTGGCCAACATGGTGAAACCCTGCCTCTACTAAAAATACAAAAATTAGCTGGGCATGATGGCACACACCTATAATCTCAGCTACTCGGGAGGCTAAGGCAGGAGAAGTGCTTGAGCCCAAGAGATGGAGGTTGCAGTGAGTCAAGGTAGTGCCACTGTACTCTAGCCTGGCCTACAGAGTGAGACTCTGTCTCAAAAAAAAAAGGGGGGGGGGGAAGATAACTGTAGCTATAAAATATAATTGTTCTTATTCTAGAATAGCTATATAAAGTGAAAATAATAATTGGATGATAGGGACAAAATCTGAGAACATGACAGAAAAAACAGGACCAAGAAACAGAGGAGAATATGCAGTGCCAAATTTTTGTTTGTTTATTTTTTTAGACAATCTCGCTCTGTCACCCAGGCTGGAGTGCAGTGGCGTGATCTCAGCTCACTGCAACCTCCGCCTCCTGGGTTCAAGTGCTTCTGTGTCTCAACCTCCTGAGTAGCCGGGGTTACAGGTGTGCGCCCCCATGCCTGGCTAATTTTGTATTTTTAGTAGAGGTGAGGTTTCTCTGTGTTGGCCTGGTTGGTCTTGAACTCCTGACCTCAAGTGATCTGCCCACCTCAGTCTCCCTAAGTGCTAGAATTATAGGTGTGAGCCACCATGCCTAGCCAAATGTGCCAGATTTTTAATATTTCTGGGTGATTGGGGAAATAGTTGTAATTATTTGAAATTTAAATAATTTAAAATGTTTAATTTTTAAGTTAATAAGTTTAGGAATGTAAGTTTATCATTTAAAGGTATGAAAATAACCACTGTTACATATAAAAGTATACTTGGTTATATATTCTAAGTAACAGGGGAGGAAAGTGCAGGGGAAGTTTGGTGGGTTACGCTTTTCAAGGAAGTATAGGAGTTCCTTTAAATTACTAATGAAAAACTTTTTCTTCCAGACAAGATGGACCTTCCAAAAGCAACCAAGAAGTAAACTCTGATGACAGACGACCCCAATGGAGACGAGAAGACCGAATTCCTTACCAAGACAGAGAGAGTTACAGCCAGCCTGCATGGCATCATCGTGGACCTCCACAACGGGATTGGATGTGGGAAAAAGATGCCTTTAATAATACTAGGCAAAACAGCTTTCCACATGCTTTGAGGAATGGTGGTGGACCAAGAGGACGTTCTGGGTGGCATAAGGGTGTTGCGGGAGGCTCCTTGACTTGGTTTCACAACTATAGTAATTCTGGAGGTGGTTGGCATTCAAAGAGTGGAGCAGTTGATTGGAATCATAATGGTCCAGGAAGGAATTCCAGTTGGCATTCTGAAGGAACAGGTGGCTTTTCCAGTTGGCATATGAACAACAGTAACGGAAACTGGAAATCCAGTGTACGTAGTACAAATAATTGGAATTACAGTGGCCCTGGAGACAAATTTCAACCAGGCAGAAACAGAAATTCTAACTGTCAAATGGAAGACATGAATATGCTATGGAACAAGAACTCTAGTAAGTCGAGCAAATACAATCATGACAGATATAATTGGCAGCAGCAAGAAAATGACAAACTTGGTACAGTTGCCACATATAGAGGTCCTTCTGAAGGATTTACAAGTGATACATTTCCTTCAGAAGGCTTACTCGACTTCAATTTTGAGCAGCCGGAAAGCCAAACCACTAAGCAAACAGACACTGCAACTTCCAAAGTAAGTGGAAAGAATGGCAGTGCGGCAAGGGAAAAGCCTCGTCGCTGGACACCTTACCCTTCTCAGAAGACTCTGGATTTACAGTCGGGATTGAAAGATGTCACTGGTAACAAGTCAGAAATGATAGAGAAACCTCTCTTTGATTTTAGCTTGATAACTGCGGGAATACAAGAGTCCCAAACTGATGAAACACATAATACCCCAACACAGAAAACACAAAAAGAAATACATACTGGATCTCTTAATCATAAAGCCTCTTCTGACTCTGCTGCTTCCTTCGAGGTAGTGAGACAGTACCCCATTACAGAAAAACCTGAACAAGAGCATACCCCAAATAAAATGCCATCATTGAAATCCCCGCTCCTTCCATGTCCAGCCACTAAATCATTTCCTCAAAAGCAAGATCCAAAGAATACCTCAAAAAACACCAAAATGAAATTTTTTTCTTCAGGAGAACGGTCAAATCCCTTGAACAAGAACCATGCAGAAGATAACCATGGTTCTTCTTACATATCCAAACTGCGTAGTTCATGTCCTCGCGTTTTAAAAGGGAATAAAAATACATTTGGCTCTCAAAAGGAATCTGGTGATAATTTAAATGATACATTGCAAAAGGCCAAAGAGGTGCTACAGTGTCATCAGTCATTGCAAAATCCACTTCTTAGCACTTCTAAAAGGACCAGGAACTATGCAAAAGCAAGTAGAAATGTAGAAGAATCTGAAAAAGGGTCTTTGAAAATTGAGTTTCAAGTGCACGCATTAGAAGATGAAAGTGATGGGGAGACATCTGACACAGAAAAGCATGGAACAAAAATTGGAACCCTAGGTTCTGCAACTACAGAATTACTATCCTGTAGCACTCATACTGCTGATGAGAAAGAGGAAGATGACCAAATCCTGAAGACTTCTAGGGAACTATCCACTTCCCCATGTAATTCCACAGTTCACCAGAAAGAATCTGAGTTACAAATGACATCTGCAGCCAGTTCACACCCTGGCTTATTGCTAGACTTAAAAACCTCTCTAGAAGATGCACAGGTTGATGGCTCTGTTAAACCTCATGTATCTTATGAAACAGAAGGCTTTGATAGTAGTAGCTTGGAAGCAGAGCTTCAGAAAAGTGATATCAGTCATCCCTCGGGCCCTCTCCTGCCTGAACTAAGTAAGCTGGGCTTTCCTGCCTCACTCCAGAGGGATCTCACCCGGCACATTAGTTTGAAGAGCAAAACTGGAGTACACCTTCCTGAGCCAAACCTCAATAGTGCCCGCCGCATTCGCAATATTAGTGGTCACCGTAAGAGTGAGACAGAGAAGGAGTCTGGGCTCAAGCCAACCCTACGGCAGATTCTCAATGCTTCTCGGAGAAATGTCAACTGGGAACAGGTCATTCAGCAAGTAACCAAGAAAAAGCAAGAGCTGGGCAAAGGCTTACCCAGGTGTGTGCTGCTTTTCCGTGTCTTTTTTTTTTCTCACTTTCTTTTAAAGTAACGCTTTGACCCTGATAAAGAGAATTCTACTTGTTTCATTTAATTAAATATTTGCCAACAGTATCTGTTGTAGATGTCTTGATTTAATATCAAATGATGACTGATACTCTATGACAGATGGAATAAAGTATTTCATAGCAGAAGGTACAGGTTAAAATGGAAGCACACCTACTTGAAAAACAAGATGGTGATGTAGAAGAAAAATAATCACTTTGTAGGGGTAAAATCCATCACTTTATAGGGGTAGAAAATGACAGCAGAAAAATGCATGTCTACAAATCTGTGTCTTTTTCTAGATCTTAATTTTAGAATGTATGCTATAACTGAATGATAACTGTTCTCATTACCTTTTACATAGAACCTATGAATAGTTAACTTTTTTATGACTACAACATGTTCTTTCAAGCACTTGTGTAATATTTTGGCTCTTCATCTTATATTGAGGTACTAGATTTTTCTGAATGGTAAAACAGGGTTCAACATGGGTTTGCTGCTTGAGAGTCATAACTCTGCTGCACGATAATACAGTTCTCCAGGCTTCAGGGGCATTTCTGTCCTTATTGAAATAATGGATTTAGTTCTTCCCACTTTGCTTCCCTACACCCTGTGAGTAGTACTTGGAATTATAAGTATAAAGCTTTTAGCATAATGTCTGGTACTTGTAAATGCTCCATAAAACAATAAAAGGGTTTTTTTTTGTTTGTTTTGGTTTGTTTGCTTTTAAAAATTACATGCTGTATGTATTATTATCAATATAGAGCTCCTTATGAAATAAAACTCAGTTTTTACTCCCTCACATATATTCTTAGAGCTATATGCAAATCTGTAATCTGGTACTTGTCACAACATAATATATTTACTTTATTTTTTTTTTTTT
>NW_016107894.1:486157-491957 GCF_001604975.1 Cebus imitator | reverse complement strand
GAGACGGGGTTTCACCGTGTTGACCAGGATGGTCTCGATCTCTTGACCTCGTGATCCACCCGCCTCGGCCTCCCAAAGTGCTGGGATTACAGGCTTGAGCCACCGCGCCCGGCCAATATATTTACTTTATATCTGTATCAGTTACTAGACTGTGAGCTCCTTGAGGACAAGAACCACCTTCCTTTTTATAACTTCAGTGCTTTAGAGAGCCTGGCACATTAAAATAGTGCCCCTCTTAACAACCATATCCAATTTATGTTTTCATTTTTTCTTTCTTCCTTAAGGTTTGGCATAGAAATGGTACCCCTTGTTCAAAATGAACAAGAAGTCTTGGATTTGGATGGAGAACCTGATCTGTCCAGTCTAGAAGGATTCCAGTGGGAAAGTGTTTCCATTTCCTCCTCCCCTGGCTTGGCAAGAAAGCGAAGCCTTTCTGAGAGCAGTGTGATCATGGACAGAGCTCCTTCTGTGTATAGCTTCTTCAGTGAGGAAGGTACAGGCAAAGAAAATGAGCCCCAGCAGATGGTTTCACCTAGTAACTCATTGAGGGCTGCACAGAGTCAGAAAGCAACCATGCACCTCAAACAAGAAGTGACACCTCTGGCTGCCTCCCTCCAAACAGGTGAAAGGGCTGAAAATGTTGCTACCCGAAGGGGACATAGTGCACAATTACCCTCTGACCATATAATACCCTTGATGGCCTCGGCAAAAGACTTGAACAGCCAGGGGAGGTCTGTACCACCTTCAGAGAATCAGAATTCCCAGGAGAGTAATGGAGAAGGAAACTCTCTATCATCAAATGCATCCTCAGCCCTTGTGATCTCCAGTTTAGCTGATGCAGCCACAGATAGTAGCTGTACCTCTGGTACTGAACAAAATGATGGCCACAGTATTAGAAAGAAACGAAGAGCCACTGGAGTAAGTATGATTCCCTCTGCTTTTTGTAGAACATTGCATGTGGCAAGTTGGTTGTTTATTTAAAAAGGTTTTTCTTGGGTATCTCTCAACTTTTAGAATTGTGAGGCTCTTACTTTCATCCTACTGGTTTCTTTCACTGAGTAATTCTGCTAAATTAAATGTAATCTAATATGAATGTACAGTACCAGGAAAATATGAAGTCATATCTAAAACCAGTGTTCAAGCCAATGATTCTTTGTATCACCTGACCAATAATAAGTCACATATTCAGCTGTAACTCAATCTGTTTTTCATAGATGCATTCTGCACTGCTGCTGAAGAAAGGCATTCTACTGTTGCACTTGTAGGACATGGATGATTGCTGGATTCAGGAGTGCTAGGCTTAATCTCAAGATGGTTTATAATACTGCGAGAGTGCATATATATGAGCATAGTATAGAAATATATTTTAGTCTGTATAACGCTGTCTTTCATCCTTCAGTTACCCAGCCTGGCCTTTAAGAATCTTTTCTTGGCTGGGCGCGGTGGCTCACGCCTGTAAACCCAACACTTTGGAAGGCCGAGGTAGGTGGATCACCTGAGGTCAGGAGTTTGAGACCAGCCTGACCAACATGTAGAAACCCTGTCTCTACTAAAAATACAAAATTAGCTGGGCGTGGTGGCACATGCCTGTAATCCCAGCTACTCGGAGGCTGAGGCAGGAGAATCATTTGAACCTGGGAGGCAGAGGTTGTAGTGAGCCAAGATTGCACCATTGCAACCCAGCCTGGGCAACAAGAGCAAAACTGTCTCCAGAAAAAAAAAAAAAGGCATCTTTTCCAATTTAATATTGCTTAACCCTCTCAGTATCCCTTTCTGAAAAGAAAGAGTTGCTTGTGGTGATATAGTCTGGGATCTGGCACTGTGAAAAAAATGGGCTCTTCTCTTCATTATTTATTCATTTATAATATTTTAAAATTTATGTTAGAGTCGAGGTTTCACAATGTTGTTCAGACTGCTCTGGAACTCCTGGATTCAAGCAATTCTCCTGCCTCAGCCTCCCAAGTAGCGGGGACTACAAGCAATGTGTCACTGTGCTGGGCTTCTCTTTTTTAATACTGAGGTGATAAACAGAGTAGTTAAGGTCATGAATTTTAGACGTGCTTCAAATTGCAATTCTGCTCCTTTGAGCTACATGCTATATGTAGTAGGTGTTATTGAATAACTTAAAATGCACTTTAAACTGAGGAATTGTCCTCTGACAAAAAGCTTGTCTCGTGGACTGTTAAGCTTTTTGTTGTAAAGGTTTTCTTGCTGAAATTTAAAATAGAAACTAAGCCAAGATATAAATCAGATAAATATACATTACCAACTTTGTCCATACTTCTACTTCTGCCTTACTACACCACGGTGGAATGGTTTGCCTAACCTCCATGGGCTTTACTACCTCTAAAATGCTAGGAAGGCACTTTACCCTGGATTATTTTTTCTTCTTCTTTTTTTTAAATCAGATACATTTATTCAGCTAAAATTTGAGTTTGTACCATGGGCATGAGACTCCTGCGATCTTTTTAGAGATGGTAGCAGTAGCGAAGACCTGTGTATGACTTAGAATTGATTCCTTTTTCTCCTCTTGGATAATGGCTTTTACACATTGAATATTATTTTGTTTTCTTTATCCCTCCAGGATGGATCTTCTCCTGAACTCCCAAGCCTTGAGAGAAAAAATAAAAGAAGGAAAATTAAAGGAAAAAAAGGTATGGTGCAGAATATTTTGGGAGAAAGAAGTTGATGTTTTTTGTTTGGCTTTTTGGTAGCCTTGAACTCTTGGGCTCAAGGGATCCTCTTCCCTCAGCCTCCTGAGTAGCTAGGACTACTGGTATATGACACCACACTAATTCTTTTTATTTTTTCGTAGAGACAGGGTCTAGCTATATTGCCCAGGTTGGACTCAAACTCCTGGGCTTCCATGATCCTCCCACCTTGGCCTCCCAAAATGTTGGGATTACAGGTGTGAGCCACCGTGCCCAGCCCTAAGAGGTTCTGGTAGCAGTTCAGCGTTTTTACAACTTGACACAGAGCATGGCTTGTCATTTATGAAACACTGATTGTCCATTTACTTTTTTTGGACATTATTGTTGCCTCGCTTAAGGGGAAAGAAAAGTTTGATTTCCTAATACATCCAGTTACAGCTGTAAAATAAATATATGATGCCACATAGACTTGTAAGCCAAGGTTAGTATATCTCTTGGACAATATAAAGCCAGGAAGTTTCCTTGAGCCCTTTCAGTTGGATGAAAAATGTTGGCCCTCTTGGTCATGTATAGCCATTTCTTTCACTTTCTGTTTTTGAGGGATCTTGGTTGCTTCCCCTGCACCCCACCTCAACACTCCCTTTCTTGGTTGCTTTTCTTTTTTTTTTTTTGAGACGGAGTTTCGCTCTTGTTACCCAGGCTGGAGTGTAATGGCGCGATCTCGGCTCACCGCAACCTCCACCTCCTGGGTTCAAGCAGTTCTCTTGCCTCAGCCTCCCGAGTAGCTGGGACTACAGGCGTGCGCCACCATGCCCAGCTAATTTTTGTATTTTTAGTAGAGACGGGGTTTCACCATGTTGACCAGGATGGTCTCGATCTCTTGACCTCGTGATCCACCCGCCTCGGCCTCCCAAAGTGCTGGGATTACAAGCGAGAGCCACCGTGCCCGGCCTTCTTGGTTGCTTTTCTAAAGTGAATTATAGAAAGAAGTTATTAACATTGCTCCCTCGTTGATATACTTCTGTGACTCTTGTTTTGATTAACTCTAACCCAGTTCTAGTATAAGGGCTAGTCCCAGAAGTGATTAGACGAGGCTTGAGTGAGTAGATGTGATGGATAAGGGAGGAGTCAAGGACAACCCACATTTCTGGTTGGGGCAACCAGATGGTTCCTATGTAGAGCTAGAAAACTCCATGAGGGTAGCAGATTGGGAACAGAGAAAGATGATGAATTTCTTCAGGGATTCTTTGCCTTAAAGGACCTTTGAGATACCTACCTAGAAATATCATAGTCATTAGTTGGATATGTGGGTCTGGAGCTTAAGGGAGAGGTCTTGGCATATTGGTTAGGAAAGAGACAAACACAGTGATGATAAATACATACACAGAACATTTTATTTAAAGTAAGTTAAATGTACTATTTCAAAGCTATGTTTTCTTCAGGAAGTCTTCTCTAAGAAAAACCATTTTTAAGTCAACTAACAGACTAAATGTGGATTAGTATGAGAGTGCAAGCAGTCTAGGTCCAGAGTCTAATCTCAGCAAAAGTCCTATGTAAAGACAGTGATAGATAAAGGAAGAATGAGAAATAAGACCTAGAGCAGGTGGTTTGCATGGGACAGAGATTTCACCTGGAAAGGTGACGGTGGAAGGCAGTGATTAGTTGAGACAATATGATGTCATGGTACACTAGCACTTACAAGAAACCTTCATCTTAGCAGTTCTCACTTTTGGTTCCTAGCTTTGATATCATTGTGCTTGAGTAAATGTTTTGTGAATTTCCAATGACCTATTGAAGAGAACAGAAAAGCTTATCCTAAATAATGGGTATAGTTCAATAAGGAGCTGTGTGATGAAAGAGAAATCTCTGATATTAACCTGAACCTTATGGTTTCTTTTGGCAGAACGTTCTCAGGTTGACCAGCTGCTGAACATTTCTTTAAGGGAGGAAGAACTTAGTAAGTCATTGCAGTGCATGGATAACAATCTTCTGCAAGCCCGTGCAGCCCTTCAGACAGCTTATGTGGAAGTTCAGAGGCTGCTTATGCTCAAGCAGCAGGTAAGAGTATGTGGAAGATTTAATGAAAATGGATCATCTCTGAAATTGTGTTTCATCCTGCCAAACCCATGGCTGTAGTCACCCCAAAAGCAGTGGCAGGGGAGTTCCCACAAGGGAAGTGCCCCAGACTGTGCCTAATGAGGGACAGTTAGGATTCCAAAGAAAGAAGCATGAAATGCCAGGGTGATGAGACCAAAGCATTTATTAGGAGAGCTTACTCACAGAGTAGGCTGCAGCAGTCCCCACAAGGGACAGCAAGTAAGGGGTGCTCTCCCTCAGTATATCCACAGCCAGGGGGCGGGATGTGGAGTTATATGAGGATTTAAGGAATTTGGCTCAGGACCAGGGCCAATTTCTTTCAGTGTTTTGGGCAACAACCTGGAAACTTTAATTAGTACCTGGGAATCTTCAAGGCCCCAGGTAGAGTTCAAGAGTGCTGGGGAAAACCTGTAGCTGGCTGGGTTACAGAGCAGTCAAGACACTCTGAATTTTGGTCAGGACATAGAAGAAAAGTGGGGAGATCTAGAGGATCCTACAAGTTGGATTTCAAAATGCTTAATAAAATACTTTATTTTTAGATAACTATGGAGATGAGTGCACTGAGGACCCATAGAATACAGATTCTACAGGGATTACAAGGTATTCAGAGGGCATCTGATGGATTGGGCCCTCTATAGATTGTTACTTTTTTGTTCTGTTTTCTTTTTTTTCTGGAGACAGATTCTCACTCTGTCCCCCAGGCTGGAGTGCAGTGGTGCAATATCTGCTCACTACAACCTCTGCCTCCCAGGTTGAAGTGATTCTTGTGTTTCAGCCTTTGAGTAGCTGGAATTACAGGTGCCCACCCCACCCCCAGCTAATTTTTGTATTTTTAGTAGAGACGGGGTTTTGCCATGTTGGCCAGGCAGGTCTCGAACTCCTAACCTTAGTTGATCTGCCTGCCTCAGCCTCCCAAAGTGCTGGGTTTATAGGTGTGAGCCACTGTGCTAGGCCTTTTTGTTCTCTTTCAGGGGAATGAAAAGTATTCATGAAAAGGTCATGTTATTTCTCTCCTGTCTCCTTGATTTCATCCTTTTTTTTTTTTTTTTTTT
>NW_016107894.1:477926-486131 GCF_001604975.1 Cebus imitator | reverse complement strand
TTTTATTTTTGAGACAGTGGTCTTGCTCTGTCACTCAGGCTGGAGTGCAGTGGCATGATCATGACTCACTGCAGCCTCAACCTCCTGGACTCAAGCAATCTTCCCACCTCACTCCCTCCAGTAGCTGGGACTACAGACGTTTGTCACCATGCCTGGTTAATTTAAAAAAAAATTTTATAGAGATAGGATCTCTTGATGTTTCCCAGGGTAGTCTTAAACTCCTGGGCTTGAGCAGTCCTCCTACCTTGACCTTCCACATGGTTGGGATTACAGGCCTGAGCCACCACAACTGGCCAGTTGCATCCTTCTGTAGAAAGGTCTGTAGACTGTGCATCCCAAAAATGTTTAGCAACAGAGACAGTATGTTATGGAAAGAGTTTTGGATTAGGAATCAAAAGGCCTGGGTTCAAATCTTTGCTCTTCATTAGTAACCTATATAACTTTGGATAACTCACTTAAAATCTGAAAAATAGGAAGGTAGTCAGGTGCAGTGGCTCATGCCTGTAATCCCAGCCCTTTGGAAGGCTGAGGCAGGTGGATTGCTTGAGCTCAGGAGTTTGAGACCAGCCTGAGCAACATGGTGAAACCCTGTTTCTACAAAGAAATACAAAAATTGTTAATAATTATTAACAATTAATGATAATAATGATAATAATTCCAGCCTGACCAACATGGTGAAACCCCGTCTCTACTAAAAATACAAAAATTAGCCGGGCATGGTGGTGCATGCCTGTAATCCCAGCTACTCAGGAGGCTGAGGCAGGAGAATTGCTTGAACCCAGGAGTCAGAGGTTGCAGTGAGGCGAAATTGCACCACTGCACTCCAGCCTGGGTGACAGAGTGAGACTCTGTCTCAAAAAAAAAAAAAAAAAAATCAATAGCTGGGTATGGTGGCATGTGCCTATAATCCCAGCTGCTTGGGAGGCTGAGGCAGGAGGATTGCTTGAGTCTAGGAGGTCAAGGCTGTAGTGAGCAGAGTTTGCACCACTGCACTTCAGCCTGGTGACAAAGCAAGACCCTATCTCAAAAACAAAAAATGGAATGTTCATGCTTATTCTGTCTGTATCCTTGGTGGTTATAGAGATTGTATTCTCCATGTTTCAGAGAATTATGAGGGACTATACTAATACAGTTATTAATTTAAAATTCTTTTCTAATGTTTAAAAATACAGATTAGTTCAGAAACAAGTGACTTTTCAGATGACATTTTTGAATTTCTGTGTATGTATGTTTCCCATTCTAGAAACATATGAACCTTCTGAGCACCTAGACCAGGTTCCCTGTAGCCTTACACGAGAACGAAGGAACAGTAGATCTCAAACATCCGTTGATGCTGCACTGCTGCCTACTCCCTTTTTCCCACTTTTTCTGGAGCCTCCATCATCCACCGGAGCCTCTCTTCAAGTAACCACATCTCCTACTTTCCAAGCCCATGGCAGTGTCCCTGCTCCAGACTCATCAGTTCATATTAAACAAGAACCCATGTCTCCTGAACAAGATGATAATGTGAATGCTGTGCCACAAGGCTCTGCCTGCAATGTGTCCAAGGAATTACTGGAAGCTAATAGTATGTAAGCTTTTCTCTGGGTTAAGGACATCCTAGTAGTGGGACTGGGGCATTTTTATGTGAGTGATAGAAAGCCATACTTGCCCATTAAAACTAAAGTTATTACAACTAATTGTTCACTGAAATTCTCTTCATATATACAGAAGGATTATTTAAAATATTTTAGAGAATATTATTTAAATATCTGTAATTTCCTTTTATTTCCTCTAATCTAGGGTTACTGAGTTGACTCGCAAAGTTCCATTTATTAGGAAAGGTACAAAATTTGTTTTGTTTGAAATAAACAGGGTTGAAGTTAATTCAGCCAATTTTCTAAATAAGGTATATCCTCTGAATTCCTTTGCACTTATTGTCTACATAATCTCAAATACAAACCAGGATTAATGGAAGCTTGAGAGGCAGGTGGCCATGATGGAAGGTAGAGGGCTTTTGGGGTTTGGAATCATCTAATAGAAACTTGATTTTGAGAAATAGCCAGGGTTTTCACTCTTTTCGAAAAATAGCACTCATCAAATGATAACTCAGCTGGTTATCATTTAAGAATAACTTCTAAGCTATTTTAAATCCTGTTAGAAGTTTGTGTTACCACAGTGGTGCTGTATTTGAAAATTAAGTCAAACAAACTGGCATTGTGTGGTTTCTTGAGTGAAGCAAAAAGTCTAAAAAATTACTCTAGATTTTACTACCAATACTGTGTTGCAATGTGATACAGATGTTAATATCAAATGCATAGCTTGCTTATTTATTTATTGAGACACAGGCTCACTCTGTCACCCAGGCTGGAGTGCAGTGGCACAATCACAGCCCACAGCAGGCTTGACCTCCTGGGCTTAGGTGATCCTCCCATCTCAACCTCCGGAGTAGCTAGGACTACGAGCGCCTGCCACCATGTCCGGCTAATTTTTATATGTTTTTTTGTAGAGATGGGGATTTGCCATGTTGCTCAGACTGGTCTTGATCTCCTAGGCTCACGTGATTTGCCTGCCTTGGCCTCCCAAAGTGCTTGGATTACAGGTGTGAGCCACTGATCCTGGCCTAGCATTTTTTTTTTTTTTTTGAGATGGAGTTTTGCTTTTTGTTGCCCAGGCTGGAGTGCAGTGGCGCAATCTCAGCTCAGTGCAACCTCTGCCTCCCAGGTTCAAGCGATTCTCCTGCCTCAGCCTCCTGAGCAGCTGGGATTACAGGCGCACACCACCATGCCTAGCATGAGCCACTGCACCTTGTCAGAAATTGATGTTTCTAAGTCAACAAATTTTTAACTACTAAAGTGTAGCTAAATTGGATGGGTATGGATAATAAAAATGTCAGAGAAATAAAAGTAGAAGCACTTCACCTAAGTAGATGTTTAAGTGTCTACTAAAATAAAACACAATGTTAAATATGTGGACATTTAAAACAGGAAAAAAGATAGAAACAATCCCTACCCACAAGGAGCTTTTGTAGGGAATAAGACAGACACAGTGTTTGTGAGATTAATGCAAGACAGAGGGTAGTAAGTGCAATAATAGGAGTGTATGTAGGTGATGGGAAACTGAGGGGTGGGATACCAGCTGAAACAGTCATGGTTGTGTGAACATATCACTGAAATATTAGGTAGAGTTTCAATCAGTGATAAATTGCAGCAAACACAAAAAAGGATGCAGTAATTTTTTTTCCTCTCAATTCAGGAGAGATCAGTGACAGTTTTCCAGTTTATCCAGTCATCACTGCCAGATTGTCCTTATCAGAGTCAACAGAAAGTTTCCGTGAGCCTAGCCAAGAACTGAAGTCTTCTGTGGAGCAAAGACATACCAGAAACAGAGAAAACTCTCCCTCTTCCCAATCAGCTGGTCTTTCTAGCATAAATAAAGAAGGGGAAGAGCCAACCAAAAGCAATAGTGGGTCTGAAGCTTGTACTAGTTCTTTTCTAAGATTGTCTTTTGCTTCAGAAACCCCTTTGGAGAAGGACCCCCACTCTCCAGCTGACCAGCCTGAACAACAGGCAGAATCCACTTTGACATCAGCTGAAACTAGGGGAAGCAAGAAAAAGAAGAAGCTTCGGAAGAAAAAAACTCTACGGGCTGCCCATGTTCCTGAGAATAGTGACACTGAACAGGATATTTTGACTGTTAAACCTGTAAGGAAAGTAAAAGGTGGAAAGTTAATTAAAGGGGGGAAAGTAACAACCTCCACTTGGGAAGACAGCAGGACTGGTCAGGAGCAGGAGAGTGTCAGAGATGAGCCAGATAGTGACTCATCTCTGGAAGTCCTAGAAATTCCTAATCCTCAGTTAGAAGTAGTAGCTCTTGATTCTTCAGAATCGGGAGAAGAGAAACCAGACAGCCCATCTAAAAAGGATATTTGGAACTCTACAGAGCAAAACCCGCTAGAAACTTCTCGTTCTGGGTGTGATGAAGTTAGCTCTACTAGTGAAATTGGCACTCGCTATAAAGATGGCATCCCTGTAAGGTAAGAATATTGTATTGGTCCAGTCAGAAAAGCTTTCAGCAACGTTATTTTTTTAAATAGAATTTTAAATTATGAATCACAATTTCTTTAAAAATCAAAATTTATGTAAATGCAGTAAGGATTGTGGATATGGAAAAATGAGAGGTTGGCAGTGGAGATTTTCTGCTTTCTCTTTTGACTGTGTTATAAATGCTCACTCTGCTTTTATTTCCCTTCACTTAGAAATTTCAGATGGAAAAACTAATGTCTTATTGCTACTTTGCCCATTGTTTTGAAAAATCATTTGAGTCAGGAAATTTTTACTTTTACTACCCCCCCATTCACACAGATGCTGAGAACACTTTTGCTATTATTTTGTAGTGTGGCAGAAACTCAAACTGTGATCTCCTCCATAAAAGGATCAAAGAATTCTTCAGGTATTTGCTGTTCAGTTTTATTTAAATTAACCACAGAATGAAAACACTTGTAAATATTAAAGCCAGGATTTAAACCTACTTAAATATATTTATAGAAAAGGAGAATGGGAGGGGTGTATCACCAAGAGGATTACCTTGATTAACAGTTCTGATGTTCCTAAAACCTCAAATCCTGGTCTTTCAGATTCTGTTCTCATCTGTCTTATTGATTGATTGATTGACTGATTGAGACAGAGTCTTGCTCTGTCATCCAGGCTGGAGTGCAGCATGATCTCAGTTATCCTGCCTCAGCCTCCCAAATAGCTGGGACCACAGGTGTGTGCCATCACACCTGGCAATTTTTTTTTTTTTTTGTATTTTTAGTAGAGACAGGGGTTTCACGATGTTGTCCAGACAGGTCTCAAACTCCTGACCTCAAATGATCCTCCTGCCTCAGCCTCCCAAAGTGCTCCAATTACAGGTGTGAGACACCACACCTGGCCCTTCTCATCTGTCTTATCTGGTTCCCTTATGTGCTCAACTAATTTGTATTAATGTTTCATTGGCTCTAAAGATTTTTGCTTTGAGAAGGAACTGCTTAAGGAATACTACCTTACTCAAAGAAACAACTTTTTGGAAGTATGGGAGAGATTGGGTACCTTCCAAGTATCATTCAAAAGCTCATTATATATTATTATTATCTTTTTCCTGAGTGAGAGTCCTTCCCTTCCTTTGCTTATTATGCCGTCTTGTTAGTGAAGATGTTTAATGAAAATTATGGTAGTCTGATAGGGGAACTAAGCTTTAAGGGGATCTATTTTTGGTTTAATCCAGGGACCACTGTATTGTATAATAGTTCTGATTTTTTAGTATCTTTTTAGACTGTAGCAGACATGTCTCTGAAACCTATTCTTCTTGTTTTCCAGAAATATCTTCAGAGCCAGGAGATGATGATGAACCCACAGAAGGAAACTTTGAGGGGCACCAAGCTGCTGTAAATGCAATTCAGATATTTGGGAACTTACTGTATACCTGTTCAGCAGATAAAACTGTCCGGGTTTATAATCTGGTGGTAAGTTGATATAACATGTAGAATGTTTTTGGTTGAAGGTTTTGGAAAATCCAGTTTATACTCTTTTAAACAATAAAGGGAATTTGTTGGCTGTCTGGAGGTAGGGGTGGGCCTTAGATTGACTTTAGATGGCTTTAATCCAGCAGCTCAGCAAGGTCATTGGGGACTTGATTTCTTTCTGTTTCTCTACTATGCCTTCTCTGGTATCACCTTTTTCTAAAAGCTAGTTCCCCTCCTGCTCACAAGGTAAATGTCAGGAGCCACTGGGGTTTCTTTTCGCTTCCGCCAGTACAAAAGGGTCCTGTGTTTTATTCTCTGAACGATCACCTGTGGTAAAAGGGGTTGGGATTACACCAGTGGTCTTGGACTGTTCAGGTCTCAATCCTGGAGTTGGTAATGAGGTCACTTGCATAGCAGCTATATAATAGAGGAGGGATGAAGTGAATATTGGGAAAGTATTGGAGGAGGTGTTTTCCCTGGCCAGTGATTGATTACAGAATCCAAGTTATTAAGGAGAGCAACACTTTTCCACTACCTCACACTTAGTATTATCTGGTGCTTGTTACTCTCAAAAGAATGAACTTTTGATTTTTTAATTTGAATTTGTTAATAAACTAATTATGTTTATGAACAATGACAGCTAAGAAATTTGAGGACCGTTATGTTATCTGAATGAACACCATGAAAGTATTTAAAATTGCTGGAGTCAGTGAAAATTAAAAAGTTACATGATAGGCCAGGAAAATGTGTTTGCTATAGGTAACAGGTTTTGTAGATTCCTTTAGCTTAATGATATAAGGATTAACACAAATGACTGAAAGAAGGAAGCAATGCTACATCTTGGGGAACAGGATATCAAAACATGTATCTGTATGTATATATGTACATTCTAAATAGATCTCAGTATGTGCACTGAGATAACATTTGGAATGTACCCAAAAGAAGCAACACCACAACCACTAGACCTGTGATAGCACCTGACATGTTTTTGAATACTGTGGTACATTCTCACAAGCTGCTTATCAAATGCACATCTTTTGTGGGTAATTAGCTACAGTTTGGATTTGTTAGGTCCTTGGTCCATATGTCAGAAAGCTTTGCCCTAAACATTAGTTAAAATTCTGGCTATCTTACAGTGAATTGCCATAAGTATTTTTTGGTATGGCTTAACTAACATATAGTTTCATATACCTGATTGCATGTGACTGCTGGGCATTTGGTGAACATACATGCAATGAACATCTTTTGTGTACCAGGTGCTATTTTAGACACTGAGAATACAGCAGTGAACTAAATGTTTTAGCATCTTTTTGTTGAGAAAATTTATTATCTAATCCTCCTATATCTCATAAGTAATAATCTGGTCTATGCTTAAACTTTAGAGTCGGAAATGTATTGGTGTCTTTGAGGGTCATACCTCCAAAGTTAATTGCCTCCTGGTTACTCAGACCTCTGGGAAGAATGCTGCCCTTTATACTGGGTCCAGTGACCATACCATCCGCTGCTATAATGTTAAGGTAGGTGGGTCCAGAGAAATCCAAAGTGGTTCATGTTGAGCCGCCTTTGTATTTACTGTGTGGAGTGGAGATACTGTGGCAGGTGCTTTATTTTACCCACCATCTCCTTTTTGCTTCTGAACAACGTTTAGCACACTGGTGTCACCTTAGGTAGATACGAGACTTGGACATAAACCATATTATCTGTCTGTCTCCACCAGTACTTTTTCACTTCCTACATTAATAATATACCTTCCTTGGTCTTTGCCACACATGTTATTCATATCATATGTCAAAATTAATCCTAGATAGAATAAAGAGTAAAATGTATAAATTTTTTAAATTTGCAGAATTAGAAATGGACATCTCCTCTGAGAGTTTTTTAAACTTAAATGCACTGAAAGAAATGAGAAAATTACATTTAAAATTATATATGATATGTTCTTAATTTCTTTAAAAGGTGGAGATATGTGAAGCAAAATTTATAACACTGTCATTAAGTTTATAACATGTGGATGGAATATGTGTGATAACAGGAATATAAAGAAGGGGGAGGATATGGAGCTGTGCTAGTACAAGGATCTTACATTTTACTGGAAATAAGTCAGTATTAATTTGAACTAGATTGTTATAATTTAAAAAATGAAATCCCTAGAGCCACTGGCTCACAATGTTAGTGTGCATCACATCGACCTGGACAGCTTGTTAAAGCACATATTACTGGTCTCCACTCCCAGAGGTATTTTTGTTTGTTTGTTTTTTAAGAGACAGGGTCTCACCATGTTGTTCAGGCTGGTTTTGAACTGGGCTGAGGTGATTTTCCTACCTCGGCCTCCCAAAATGCTGAAATTATAGGGTTGAGCCACAATACACTGCCCTTCTCAGAGTTTCTGATCCAGTAGGCTTGGGATCCAGCTCATGAATTTACATTTCTAGGCCAGGTGCCATGGTTTATGCCTGTAATCCCAGCACTTAGGGAGGCTAGAGCAGGAGGATAGCTTGAGGCCGGGACCTCAAGGCCAACCTGGGCAACATAGCAAGACCCTGTCTCTATGAAAAATAAAAATTAGCTGGGTGTGGTGGTGTATACCTGTAGTCTTAGCTGTTTGGGAGACTGAGGTAGGAGGATCGCTTGAGCCCAGGAGTTCAAGGTGATAGTGAGCTATGATTGTGTCATTTTACTACAGCCTGGGTGAGAGAACCAGACCCTGCCTCAAAAAAGCAAAA
>NW_016107894.1:471414-477850 GCF_001604975.1 Cebus imitator | reverse complement strand
TACTAAGTTATTATGTGATACTGATGTAGATGGTTTGAAGACCACACTTCGAGAAAATAGTGCACTAGAGTAATTACTGAAAGAACAATGCAAAGAAATTGAGCTTAGAAAGTCAATTGAGGAATTAAAATGACATGCTAAAAATGTACTTTAATACAAGAGAAGGTAGAAGGAGAAATAGAGGAATAAAAATTAGACAAATAGAAAGCAAATAGCAAATTGGAGACCTAAACTTAACCATATTTAATAATTATATTAAATGTGAATGAACTGACACTAAAATCAAAATGCAGAAATTGGTTGGATACAGAAGTAACATCAAAATCTTTGTTGTCTACAAGAGACATACTTTTATTTTTGAGACATGATCTTGGCCTAACACCCTGGCTAGAGTGTAGTGATTGATCGTAATTCACTGCAGCTTCAAACTCGTGGGCCCAAGTGATCCTTCCGCCTCAGCCTCCTGAACAATTGGGATTACAGGCACATGTCAGTATGCTTTGCTAATTTAAAAAATTGTTTTTTTAGAAACAGGATCTCATTATGTTGCCTAGGCTGGTCTCAAGCTCTTGAACACAAGCAGTCCTTCTGCTTTGCTCTCCCACAGTGCTGGGATTATAGGCATGCACCACATCCCCAGCCAAATCTTACTCTGTTACCCAGGCTGGAGTGCAGTGGCATGATCTTGGCTCATTGCAACCTCTGCCTCCCAGATCCTAGCAATTCTCCTGCCTCAGCCTCCTGAGTAGCTGTGAATACAGGCTCATGCTGCCACACCCGGCTAATTTTTTGTATTTATTTAATAGAGACAAAGGTTTCACCGTGTTGCTCAGGCTGGTCTTGAACTCCTGAGCTCAGGCAGTCTACCCACCTCAACCTCCCAAAGTGCTGGGTTTACAGGCCTGAGCCACTGCGCCTGGCTGAGATACACATTAAATGTGAAGACACAATAGGCTGAAAGTAAAAGAGTAAGAATAGAAGAAGATATACTATGCAACAGCAACAAAGCTGGAGTGGTTATGTTAATATTGGGCAAATAGATTTTAAGACAAGTGACCAGGCACTGTGGCTTATGCCTGTATCCCACTTTGGGAGGCTGAGGTGGGAGGATCGCTTGAGACCAGAAGTTCCAGACCAGCCTGGGTAACATAGTGAGACAGTCTCCACAAAAAATTTAAAAATGAGGCAAGCATGGTGTTGTGTAGCTATAGTCCTAGCTACTTGGGAGGGTGAGGTGGGAGGATCATTTGAGCAGAAGAATTTGAGGTTACAGTGAGCTATGACAATGCCACGGCATTCCAGCCTGGGTGACAGAGTGAGACATTGTCTCTTTAAAAAATGAAAAAAAGACAAGGAATACTACTGGAGAAAGGAGGAAATTTCATAATGATGAAAGAGTCAGTACAGCAGAAAGATACAGTTATAAATACAGGTACCTAATAACAGAGCTTTAAAATACATGAAACAAAAACTGATAGAACTGAAAGGAGAAATAGACAAATTCACAATTATAGTCAGGGACATCAACAACCCTCAATAGTTGATAGACTACTAAATAGGAAACCATCAAAGATATACAAGAACTGTACAACATCGGCCAAGTGCGGTGGCTCACATCTGTAATCGCAGCGCTTTGGAAGGTTGAGGCAGGTGGATCACTTGAGGTCAGGAGTTTGAGACTAGCGTGGCCAATATGGGGAAAAGCTGTCTATACTAAAAATACAAAAAAAAAAATTAGCCTGGATGCAGTGGCTTATGTCTGTAATCCCAGCACTTTGAGAGGCCAAGACAGGTGTATCACCTGAGGTCGGGAGCTTGAGACCAGACCAGCCAACATGGTGATACCCCGTCTTTACTAGAAAGACAGAAATTAGCTGGGCATGGTGTGTGTGCTTGTAGTCCCAGCAACTTGGGAGGCTGAGGCAGGAGAATTGCTTGAACTCAGGAAGTGGAGGTTGCAGTGAGCTGAGATTGCACCACTGCACTTCAGCCTGGGCAACAAAGCAAAATTCCATCTCAAAAAATAAATAAATACAAAAATAAAAATACAAATACAAAAAAATTAGCAGGGCCTGGTGGTGTGTGCCTGTAATCCCAAATACTCAGGAAGCTGAGGCAAGAGAATTGCTTGAACCTGGGAGGTGTAGGTCACAGTGAACTGAGGTTGCGCCACTGTACTCCAGCCTGGGCAACAGAGAAAGACTTCATTAAAAAAAAAAAAAAAAAAAGGAACTGTACAACACCATTAATGAACAAGATCTAATTAACATTTATGCAACATTCCACTCAAAATTGCAGAATACACAGATTTTTCAAGAATGTGCACATAGAACATTCACCAGGACTACATGCTGGGCTATTAAATGTCTCAATTTAAAATGACCCAAATTATACAGAGTGTGTTCTCTAATCACAATGACATTTATTAGAAAGCAGTAACAGAAATCTAGGAAATCCCCAAATATAGGGAGATGAAATAACATGCTTCTAAATTATTGTGGTTCAAAGAAGGAATCACATGGGAAATTAGAAAATATCTAACTAAATGAAAATGCAGCATATGCCAGGCACGGTGGCTCATGCCTGTAATCCCAGCTGTTTGGGAGGCTGAGGTGGGTGGGTCATGAGGTCAAGAGATTGAGACCATCCTGGCCAACATGGTGAAACCCCTCTACTAAAAATGCAAAAATTAGCTTGGCGTGGTGGCATGTGCCTGTATTCCCAGCTACTTGCGAGGGTGAGGCAGAAGTATTGCTTGAACCCGGAAGGCAGAGGTTGCAGTGAGCAGAAATCATACCACTGCACTTCCAGCTTGGGTGACAGAACAAGACTCTGTCTAAAAAAAAAAAAGAAAAAGAAAAAGAAAATGCATCCTATTATTGCTGAAAGGGAAATTTGTAGTTAATGCTTCTGTTAGAAAAGAAGAAAGCTTTAAAATCCAAGAAACTAGAAAAAGAGGCTGGGTACCGTGGCTCATACCTGTAATCCCAGTGCTTTGGGAGGTTGAGGTAGGAGAATCATTTGAGCCCAGGAGTTCAAGACTAACCTGGGTAACTCAAAACCTGTAAAAAAATTATACAGACTTTTAATAGAAATTGTAAGCATATTTTGATAGAAATAGTCTTATATAAAAACGGGAAAAAGCTGTAACTTAAGATAGGACAAACATAGGTTTGGTGTATGTTGTAAGAGGCTTACCCCTTTAAATTCCTATAGCCAGGTGCAATGGTTCATGCCTATAATCCTAACACTTTAGGAGGCTGAAGTGGAACGATTGCTTGAGCCAAGTAGTTTAAGATCAGCTTAGGCAACATGGTGAGATCTCATCTCTCAAAAAAAAACCCAAAAATTAACTAGGCATGCATGGTGGCCCACACCTGTAGTCCCAGCTACTCGGGAGGCTGAGGTGGGAGGACTCAGTGAACCTCGAAGGTCAAGGCTACAGTGATCAGTAATCATACCACTGCACTCCAGCCAGGAGACAGAGCTAGACCTTGTCTTTCAAAAAACAAACAAATCCCTAAACCTACATTGGCAAAAAACAAACAAGTCTCTTAAAAAGAAGAAATACAAATAACTGAAAATAATACAATCTTGCAAATAAATGCAAATCAAAACCGAAGTACAAGGAATACTATTTTTACTCATGATATTAGCAAAAAAATTTTTGAAAGACTTTGCAGTATTTAGGGTTCTAACGTGTAGTGTTTGGCATAGCAGGACTGTACACTAGTGAAAAAGATTTTCTAATCATTTTTTGACAATGAGACATAACTTCATACAGTAAAGCACACAGATTTTAAGTATATAGCTTAATGAATTTTTCTGTAGATAAATTTTTTATAACTACCACCAGGATCAAAAAATAGGCCATTTCATACCCCTGAAGCTTCCCTCAAATGCCTCCCTAGGCATACCTTTTTCTAAAGCTAATCCTCATTTTTACTACCCTCATAGGTTACTTTTGTCTGTGCTTGGCTGTCATATCAGTATAACTACACCACATGTATTTTTTCATGTCTAGCCTTAGCTTACCATAATGTTTGAAAACTCATCTGGATTGGTACATGTGCCAGTAGTTTGTTCTTTTTTTATTACTATGTAATGTTCAATTTCCCCTATAAAGTTACAAAAGAGCTCATGTGGGTTAATGAGAAGCAACATGAATCTTAATAGTTAGACATATTTACTGTCTTTTGCTGTATCTTACAATTTTATATATGGCATTTATGTTTGTAATTTTTTGGGGGGAGAAATTGAATAAGTGACTGACTTTTAGGTATGAAAGAAGGTTGGGAGAGGAGATCAAAGGATTTCACAACCTACAGCTTCTCTCATACTTTCCATAGCTTGTCCTATCCTACTTAATTATTATTATTTTTTTTTTTCTGAGACGGAGTTTCACTCATGTTACCCAGGCTGGAGTGCAATGGCGCGATCTTGGCTCACCGCAACCTCCGCCTCCTGGGTTCAGGCAATTCTCCTGCCTCAGCCTCCTGAGTCGCTGGGATTACAGGCACGCACCACCATGCCCAGCTAATTTTTTGTATTTTTAGTAGAGACGGGGTTTCACCATGTTGACCAGGATGGTCTCGATCTCTTGACCTGGTGATCCACCCGCCTCAGCCTCCCAAAGTGCTGGGATTACAGGCTTGAGCCACCGCGCCCGGCCCTATCCTACTTAATTATAACCATGTTGATTTTAACATCTGCTCTAGCCCACTTAAAAAGCTACACTTGGGTCTTTAGTAGCATTCAACAACACATTTTGAATTTACTATTTCCTGGCCCAATTCTTGGTTCTAGGTAAAGAGATTTATTTGCTAATATAATCTAGTTGGAGGAAATTGGTAGAAATCGTTTCTTGAAGGTCAGATCCAACAGTGGGTATTAAACCTGCAAGTACATCTGAATTACTAGGGAAATTTTTTAAAACACAGATTCTAGAGCCTACTAAATAAGTCTCAGGGATGGGGTTGGAGCTTAGGTTCTATATATTTTAACATCTTCTTGAGTATTTACCCCAGCTAACCAGGCACCAGTTTGAAGGAGGCATTTCGGAGCTATTGAAATATAGAATCAGTTGCAGAAAACCACATATTTGATTAATGCACTTATCAAATATGTGACTGTAATCCTGATTTTCCTTTTTAGATGTCAAAACACAGCTTTGTCCTTTATATTTAGCTTCTTAATTTAAGAGACTAAGACCCAACTATAGTGCCCTTTGAATAATTTGTATATTCTAAGTTAGAAACTTGGGTAATATTACTAGAATTTGTGTTTATTTTCTTATTACCTACAGCTTGGATGTCTTTGGCGTCATATTTCAAAGGGGAAACAGATCTAAGTTAGTCCCCTGCAAAGTAGAGGATGCCACATTTTCTTCTGTCCAAGAATCATTTTAAAGTCTGCTTTATGGAGGAATTGTTTTTGACATCTCATTGGCCAGTACCCTCTGCTGATTAAATGTTGTGTGCTTTTATCAGAACCGAGAGTGTGCCGAGCAGTTACAGCTGGAAGATCGGGTCCTCTGCCTCCACAGTAGATGGCGAATCCTCTATGCGGGACTGGCAAATGGCACTGTGGTCACCTTCAACATAAAGGTTAGTGGTTGGGGGAGAAAAGGCTTACTTCCCAAGTTACTTGAAAATAGTGTGAGTTTGTGGGAAGAAGTAGTAGGCAGGGATCTTCCTGTTTTCTTCTGTGAGGAAGCAGCAGAATTAACTGCTACTCAAACACAGTTGTCTTCTGATGTAAGTGAAACAAGATCCTCCATTCTCTCTGCTTTGACTCAAATGTGCCAGGACCAAATGTAACTCCACTAAATTAAACCAAGCCTGAAGATTTGGGGCCAAATAATGAGTCATGGATTAAACTAGTCTGTCTCAATTTAAGAATGACACCATGAAAAATGAACTTAAGTGCTCACTTCAACAGCACATACACTAAAATTGGAATGATACAGAGAAGATTAGCATGGTCCCTGCACAAGGATGACAGACAAATTCATGAAGCATTCTATATTAACAAAAAAAGAGAGTAAGAAAAATGAACTTAATTCATTTGAGTATGACACTGATGTGGTTTGGAACTGATTTAGGGTTTTTCGAGGGCGGCCCATTCTGTGAGGTGAACTAAGAGGTTTGCTCTAATGTTCTTATGGCTTCATTCTTTCCTAAGCCAGAGATAAATTCATTTGTTGACCTAGCCTTTATGGAGCAATCTGTTACGTGCTAGGCCCCAGGGTAAGATTTAATTTTTGATAGCCCTGTGTGCTTTGCTAAGGTAGTTGGACTTTATCTTATAGGCTTTATTTTTTATTTATTTATTTATTTTTTGAGACGGAGTTTCGCTCTTGTTACCCAGGCTGGAGTGCAATGGCGCGATCTCGGCTCACTGCAACCTCCGCCTCCTGGGTTCAGGCAATTCTCCT
>NW_016107894.1:468079-470519 GCF_001604975.1 Cebus imitator | reverse complement strand
AAAAAAAAAAAAAAAAAAAAAGCCAAGTGTGGTGGCACATACTTGTAGTTCCAGCTACCCAGGAAGCTGAGGTGGAAGGATTGCTTGGGGCCACGGCTTCAAGGCTGCAGTGAGCTATAATCACACCACTATACTCAAGCATGAGTGACAGAGTGAGACCCTGTCTCTTGTTTTAATTAAAAACAATAGTAGACAGAAGTAAGGAGCAAGACTCTTGAGGCAAAATGATGAGATGATGGCAAGAAATTCATTGGAAAAGTTCTTTAAATGATTGAAAAGCACTGGAGAAGATGGTCCTAGAGACAGACATTTGAGAATCTCTGCATAGATGTGAATTTTGAAGATCAGGGCTGGGCTTTTTCCTAGTTTGCCCATACTCTTAGAATGCAGAGCTTCTGGAGTTGCAACAGAAAGCCAGGACCGTTTACCAAGGCCAGTCCACCTTTGGGTCCTGATCTCCATTCAGTTTGTCTCCCTAGCATTTCAAAATGATTGAAGGCTACCAGTAATGTAGGCTCCCAGCTGTAGCTTTCTGCTTAGTTTCTAGGAACCTTACTCCAGGCATGTATCTAAAGTACCTTTTGTGGAAGTGGGAGGCTTAATTAACAGGGTTGGTTGGGAGATGAAGGAAAGAAGTCTAAAATCTGAGATAAAAGAATATTTTGGGATTCAGGATGTGACCCTGCCACTCTGGTATAATTAGACTTCTATAGTCTGCTAAATGATGTCGTGAGAGATAACAGAACCAGGTACCAGAAGAACATCATAATAAGCAGGTGGGAGAAGACTTCTGGTAAAGCAAACTTAAGAAAGCCTATCCAGAGAGAGATCCAAGATGGCCGATTAGGAGCAGCTCAGGATTGCAGCTCCCAGTGAAAACACAGAGGGTGAGTGGATGCCACATTTCCAGACGGATTTTTGTTGCCCATGGACCAGGAGATACCCAGGCAGAGGAGCCCCACGGGTCGCCAGCATGACTCTTTTGGCCGGTGCAGCTGTTTTGCTGGCGCCCCGGTGTGGCGGCTCTCAGCACAAAATACACAGGACTCGGTACCCTTTTGGCTGGCAATTGGAGCTCCAGGAAGGCAGAGCCACCCATTCAGCTGATTAAAAAGGGGACTGAAACAGGGAGCCAGACCAGGAGATTCCCAGGCAAAAAAAGTGCCACAAATCTCAACGCCACTGTTTCAGCCAGTGCAGTGGGTCGCCACACAGGAAATCACACAGATCCTGGCACCTTTTCAGCAGGTGATTGGAACACCTGGGAGAGAGTCGACAATTCAACTAAAAAAAAAAAAAGACTCGAGTCATGGAGCCAGATCAGCAGCCGCAGCTCCCAACACCACCTCAACTAAAAAAAAAAAAAAAAAAAGGCTCTGAGACAGGCTTGGCTGGTCCCACCCCCACAAAAAAATGGTAATTGGAAACGCTGTGGGTTGAGAGTTTCACAGCAAGCACAGCTGAACCTGGGAAGGTTCAACTCTATGCCGGAGGGGCATCCGCCATTACCGAGGCACTCCACCACTACAAGGTAGGCTGCCTCCTTGCTGGGCAAGGCAGCCCTGAAAAAAAAAAAGGCAGCAACACAACGGAAACTCATAAATAAAGCCCTAACTCCCTGGGACTGAGCACCTGGGAAAAAAAAAAGGGAGGGAGGTTTATGAGTTTGCAGCAGCAGACTCAAACGTACCTGCCCAGCAGCTCTGAATGAATAACAGAACTCACAGCTCAGCACTTGAGCACCTATAAAGGACAGACTGTCTCCTCAAGGAGCTCCCTGACCCCTGTATACCCAAAGAATTACCTCATAAAGCAGAGCTCAGACTGACATTTGGCAGGTATCCTTCTGGGACAAGGATAACAGAAGAAGAAACTGGTAGCAACCCTTACAGTTCTGCAGCTGCTGCAGATGATCCCCAGGCAAGCAGGGCCTGGAGTGGACCTCAGCAGTCCTACAGCAGAGGGGCCAGACTGTTAGAAGGAAAACTGAGAAACAGAAATAACTGTATCATCAACAAACCAGACATCCACTCAGAGACCTAATCTGAAAGTCAGCAACTACAAAGACGACAGGTGGATAAATCCACAAAGATGGGAAGAAACCAGTGCAAAAAGGCTGAAAACACCCAAAACCAGAATGCCTCTCCTCCTACAAGGGATCACAACTCCTCACCAGCAAGGGAACAAGGCCTGATGGAGAATGAGTGTGATGAATTCACAGAATCAGGCTTCAGAAGGTGGATAATAAGAAACTTCTGTAAGCTAAAAGAACATGTTCTAACCCAATGCAAAGAAACTAAGAACCTTGAAAAAACATTTGATGAAATTCTAACGAGAATAGACAATTTAGAGAGGAATATAAGTGAATTGATGGAGCTGAAAAACACAACACGAGAACTTCGCGAAGCATACACAAGTTTCAACAGACAAATTGACCAAG
>NW_016107894.1:464310-465986 GCF_001604975.1 Cebus imitator | reverse complement strand
AAAAAAAAAAAAGAATGAAAAAAAGAAGGTGGAGAATTTAGGCCGGGCATGGTGGCTCATGCCTGTAATACCAGCACTTTGGGAGGCTGAGGCAGGCAGATAACTTGAGATTAGAAGTTCAAGACCATCCTGGCCAACATGGTGAAACCCTGTCTCTACAAAAATGCAAAAATTAGCCAGGTGTGGTGGCAGGTGCCTGTAATCCCAGCTATTAGAGAGCCTGAGGCAGGAGAATCACTTGAACCCAGGAGGCGGAGGGTACAGTGAGCCGAGGTCACATCATTGCACTCCAGCCTGGGTGACAGAGCAAGACTGTCTCCAAAAAAAAAAGTGGAAAATTTGAGACTTATTGAAATTGCCTAGGGAAGTAATTCTAAATAGAGATTTTTGGAAACAGCATGACACATAGATTGCCTAATTTTGGATGACAAAAATAGTTCCTGCGTCTGGAAAATGTGCTAGAATTTGAAGGAAAAAAAGAAAAGATTCGCTCTTCATTATCGTTAACTTCCAGGTGGTAAAAGAGAGCTTAAAAAGAGAGCCAGTTTCTAATTGGGATTGGGATGGTGTAGGTTAAAGGTTGTAAATGAGTTTATAATGTGAGAGTTTGGCCTCCTCAGATAAGGGGATTGGGGAGATTCAGCAAAGAGGGTTGGAGTGGGAAATAGCAGAGGTGGAGAAATTAAGGATGCAGAGTGGGTATGAAAATTTTGAGTACTGGTGACAGAATTGAGAGTTTGTACCAAGTTGTAATGATTTTGGTGAGTTGGTTTTGAAGTTTTCCAGCTAAGTTGTTTTTAGCTGTACTCTTGGCTTTATTTTCCAGAACAACAAACGACTTGAGATCTTTGAATGCCATGGCCCTCGTGCAGTCAGCTGTCTTGCCACAGCTCAGGAAGGTGCCCGAAAGCTGCTGGTGGTGGGATCCTATGACTGTACCATCAGTGTACGTGATGCACGGAATGGGCTGCTTCTCAGAACTCTGGAGGGCCACAGCAAAACCATTCTTTGCATGAAGGCAAGTACAGTGCAGGAGAATAGGAGTTGTCTGGCACAAGAGAAGGATTTTGAGGCCGGGCGGGGTGGCTCATGTCTGTAGTCTCAGCACTTTGGGAGGCCATGGCAGGAGAACCATTTGAGCTCAGAGGTTTGAGATGAGCCAGGGCAATATGGCAAAATTTCATGTCTACAAAAAATACAAAGGTTAGCGGGCTGTTGTGGTACGTACCTGTACTACTCACAAGGCTGAGGTGGGAGGACCACTTGAGCACAGGAGATTGAGGCTGCAGTGAGCCATGATTGTGCCACTGTACTCCCATGTGGGCAACAGTGTGAGACCCAAAACAAAACGAAGGGTTTTGAATGGCATTTCCCTTGTTGTTTCATGCATAATATAGAAACACCACCTTGGAAAGAGCAAGGAGATTGCTAACCTTTTCTTTACAACTGCAACACCAAGTGATATACTTTCATTTGAGAAACAGTAAGAGTGTATTTTGTTACAGTGTGGGTATACTCAAACGCCCTTCTAGGCTGCTTCATAATCATTCTGGAAAGGTAACAGAGGTAAGAATGTGTCATCAGTTCATTAGCGTGCCTGGTGGGAGGGTATAAGTTTCAGCTGAGAAAATTTGTCTGAGAAACTTTTTTTTTTTTTTTTTTTTTTTTTGAGACGG
>NW_016107894.1:415702-464170 GCF_001604975.1 Cebus imitator | reverse complement strand
CACCATGCCCAGCTAATTTTTTGTATTTTTAGTAGAGACGGGGTTTCACCATGTTGACCAGGATGGTCTTGATCTCTTGACCTTGTGATCCACCTGCCTCGGCCTCCCAAAGTGCTGGGATTACAGGCTTGAGCCACCGCGCCCGGCCTGTCTGAGAAACTTTTATTTTATACCTCATTCATCATGCTCATCTCAAAATAAGATGGTAGTTAGAATTTGCCATGTGTATTACAAGTTATAGAGAAAATTGAGAATCTTATCAGGAATCTGACCTACTGATTATTTTTCTTTCAGGTGGTGAATGATCTTGTATTCAGTGGCTCCAGTGATCAGTCAGTCCATGCCCACAACATTCACGTAAGTTATGTTGGTGTTGTATAAAGAAACCTTGAATAAAATGATGGTTAAAGCTGGAAGGTTTTCTTAAACCTCTTGCAATTTAAATTAAGGCCTTTATCCATTGAAGGGATTCATGATCATCCCTATGCATATGCTCTTGCGTAATATTGAGCAACCTAGAAATTCTATTTCATCAAAGTTTTTAATGATGGGCAGACTCAAAGTTTATGTAAGGTTTAGTTTGAGTGCCTCATTTAAACTTGAAATAAACTGAGCAGCTGAGGCTTTCAGAAAGATGTGATATGTAGTTAAAATAGAACTAGTAAAAACAGCTGAGAGCAGGCTGCAGTGGCTGTCACCTGTAATGCCAGCTACTCAGAAGGCTGAGGCAGAAGCATTACTTGAGGCCAGGAGTTTGAGACCAGCCTAGGCAAAATAGTGACCCCGTCTTTTTAAAAAAAAATTTTTTTTTTAAATTAGCTGGGCATGGCAGTGTGTTCTGTAATCCCAGCTACTCAGCACACTGAGGTGGAAGGATTGTTTGGTCCAGGAGTTCAAGGCTGTAGTGAGCTATGATCACATCATTGCACTCTGGTCTGGGTGACCAAGTGAGATCCTATTTCTTTCTTCTTTTTTTTTTCTTTTTTTTTGAGGTGGGGGTCTCACTTTGTCACCCAGGCTAGAGTGCAGTGGTATGATCTTGGCTCACTGCAGCCTTAACCTCCTAGGCTCAAGGGATAAGGGATCCTCCCACATCAGCCCCACAAGTGGCTGGGACTAATGGTGTGCGCCACAATGCCTGGCTAATTTTTTTTTTGTATTATTTTGTATTTTGTATTTTTGGGGAGCCTCACCATGTTGCCCAGGCTGGTCTTGAACTCTTGAGCTCAAGTGATCTGCCCACCTCAGCCTTCCAAAGTGCTGGAATTAACAGGCATGAGCCACTGTGCCTGGGTTGTGAGACCCCATATCTTAAAAAAACTGAACAACAGAAACAGCTGAGAGACTGCTGTTAGGTCATAGCAGCAGCTTTTTAAAGCTCAGTTCCTGGTCTGTAAATTTCAGAATATTCCCAACTGATGAACTTGTCTAGATCCAGTGAAATGAAAAAAGTAAAAGTACTTTGAAGGCCATAAAATACATACAGATAGAATATTGGCCATTTTCTTTCCATGACATTAGAGTCTCTCCATTAGGATACAATTCATATATTTTGTATATGTAACAAATGCTTGTGGGATACTTCTATTAAAGTTAACACAATGACGTGTGTGTAAAATATTCTCAGAATTATGCCTCTTAGAATCATAGAATTATAACTAGGAAGAAATCTGGAAAGTGAATCTAGTGACCCTTGCTTCTCTTCTGACACAGACTGGTGAGCTCGTGCGGATCTATAAAGGTCACAATCATGCAGTGACTGTGGTGAATATCCTAGGAAAAGTGATGGTGACTGCTTGCCTGGACAAATTTGTTCGTGTCTATGAATTACAGGTAGAATTTAGATTCAGTATTTTGCTTGAATGATTTGGGGAGATTGTCTATTTGGGTTAAGTGTTGATTTTTGATACACTTAGGTGGGATGGAACCCAGGAATCTGCATTTTCACAAGCATTTTAGATAATTATGAAATAGCTGGCCCGTGGACTACTACTTTCAGAAACTGCTCTAAGATACTTGATCTGAGTCATGGGTGTCAAAACTTAATTTCTGGAGAGCAGCTCCAGTCTCTTAAAACCTGTCCACCGGCTGGGCACGGTGGCTCACGCTTGTAATCCCAGCACTTTGGGAGGCCTAGGTGGGCAGATCACGAGGTCAAAAGATCGAGACCATCCTGATCAACATGGTGAAACCCTGTCTCTACTAAAAAAAAAAAAATACAAAAATTAGCTAGGCCCGTGGTGGTGCACACCTGTAGTCTCAGCTATTCTGGAGGCTGAGGCAGGAGAATCGCTTGAATCTAGGAGGCGAACATTGCAGTGAACCAAGATCCTGCCAGTTCACTCAAGCCTAGTGACAGAGTGAGACTCCATCTCAAAATAAATAAATAAACCTGTCTAGTTCTCCTTGTCTGCAATTTCAAGTTTAAAACTCTGATTCTAACAAAATTGATTTTATTACTTCTGATTACCAGCACCTTCCTTGACTAGTAGGAAGTAAAAGAAAAATTGTCATTAGATTCTATTTCTGTTATAATGCTACAAGGGCTTCAACTTAGTACCTCAGGTATGGCTTTTAAACCTGCCAAAGGCCTTTAGGGACTGTGCTTATCAAATGCAAGGTATACATAACTTTAATTCTCTTTCTCTTTTTTCTGCCTAAGTCTCATGATCGGCTACAAGTTTATGGAGGACACAAAGACATGATTATGTGTATGACCATCCATAAAAGCATGGTGAGTATTAGTTGCCATGTCAGATACTTGCTTTTGAATGTATTTACTAAAAAATTCTTTTCACTTCTAAAAGTGACATCTGCTTCTGATATGCCTCAATATTAAGTACCTTATCATCTGTTGGCATAATAGGGAAGTAACCAGGGGACAGTGCTGAATATGCCATTTTCTATTAATAGCCAAAATTATTACAATAAAAATGGTAGTGTCAACTATAGTTAAATAGAAGGTAAATTTAAGATGCTTCAAAAAATGGCTGGTGCGGTGGCTCACGCCTGTAATCCTAGCACTCTGGGAGGCTGAGGCGGGTGGATCACCTGAGGTCGGGAGTTCAAGACAACACTGACCAACATGGTGAAACCCCGTCTTAAAAATAAATAAAATAAAATAAATTGAGTGGTGCATTTTCCAGAGACATGATCTGAATAGAACACTGAGATGGAGTCAGGAGATTTGGTCAGTGTGGCATAGTTACAGCAGATCTAAAAGTAGAAACTAACTCACATAACCTTGCTAAGCCTTCTTTATTTTATTTTAAAGTTACAGAGTTGAACCAGAATGGATGTTTTTCAAACTCTGAGTGGAACGCTTTCTTTTCCAGTGAATTACAGGTGCCTAACATAGAGTACCTGATAGAAACTAGGGCTTACCCAGTTAAAGTATAAAGTATAAGTAGGTGCTTCTTAGCCCTGCCACTCCTCTCTGCCCTGATCCTGACTGGCTGTCTAAGGAGCACAGCTGCAAAATGCCTAGACTAAATCTGGAAAATACTTTCCCATTCTAGTAGTCTGGAGCTGGTTTTGATTTAGGTTTTTGTTTTCTTGTAGCTGCTGCAAGGAGCTTGTGACTCGTGCTTTGAGAGTGTTTTGTAGTTTGTGTGTATTTTGGACTGATACTATAAAACTTTCTTTCTCCAGATTTACACTGGCTGTTATGATGGCAGTATTCAGGCTGTGAGGCTTAATCTGATGCAGAATTTCCGTTGTTGGGTAAGGAGTGAAACTCTTCTTGTCACTGAACTTTTAGAGGTTGTTTCACCCTAGGCTAATTGATAGGTCTTCAGTATCATCAATATAGCATTTTTATATTTTAGATCTACTTTATGCCTTACACTGTAGATCACAGGTTGTCTCCTACGTAGCTGTTTTGTTTTAGTATAAAATCAATACATGCTTAGAAAACAATAATACAGAAATACACAAAATAAAAAGTGGAAGTGCTGATTTTAGTAATGGCACTGCCCCTTCTACTGCACCCACTCATCAGAGATTACTAGTGTTAATGGTTTGGTTTGTGTCCTCATTGGTTTTTGAGGAATAGGCAAATAAAAAAATTTATGATCTTGTATAAGTTCTAAACTTCAGTTCATCAGGCTGAATTGTGTAACTTTTATTTTGGGGAAAGGACTGATGATTAACCCTTAAAACTTTTACACTAAGGCCTGGTGCAGTGGCTCATGCCTATAATGCCAGCATTTTGGGAGGCTGAGGTGGGCAGATCACCTGAGGCTGGAAGTTCAAGACCAGCCTGACCAACATGGAGAAACCCCTTCTCCCACTAAAAATACAAAATTAGCCGAGCCTAGTGGCACATGCCTCTGATCTCAGCTACTTGGGCGGCTGAGGCAGGAGAATCGCTTGAACCTGGGAGGCAGAGATTGCAGTGAGCCGAGATTGCGCCATTGCACTCCAGCCTGGGCAACAAGAGCAAAACTCTTGTCTCAAAAAAACAAACAAACAACTTTTACACTGTTTCTTTTAAGCCTTAAGCCTTAATTTTTTTTTCATCAGTTCTAATCATGGTAGCTTTTCCTCCAAACTCTAATATCCTTTTCAGCACTGAAGGCATGAACTTAACACTCTACATTTTATAATTTGACTTTACACTTGTCCATGGTCTATTGACTTTTCAGCTGTTTACACATTACATCATTGCTTTTTAATTTTCTGAGTGAAGGCAAGCAAAATCTAGTACAGTTCCTCCTTATCCGAGGGGGATATAGTCTGATTTTTTGCTGTGATAATCAAGAGGGCTAAGTGACTAATAGGTGGTAGTGAATATAGCGTAGATATGTTGGACAGTGGTACAATTCACATCTGCGCGAGATGGCATGAGATTTCATCATACTGCTCAGAATAATGTGCAATTTAAAAGTCAAGAATTGTTTATTTTGGGAATTTTCCAATATTGTTTTTGAAGATGGTTAACCATATGTAACTAAAACCTCAGAAAGTGAAACCAGAAACCATGGATAAAGAGGCATTACTGAAAGACAGGATCCAGAGTACACAAGTAGAGTTAATCTATACAGAGAAGTGGGGAAGATACTTCTGGCTCTATAGACAGAGGGATGGAGTAGTACTGAGAGAGGAAACACTTAACTTTGCATTACTTTAAAAAAATAAACGTGTTAGAATTAGAATCACAAGGCTTTACCAACAAGCCTGTTGGGAAAAGCTAAGACAGAGAGAGTCTTTATGCTTTCTTGTTTTTTTTTTGAGATACGATCTTGTTCTGTTACTCAGGTGGGAGTGCAGTAGTGTGATCACAATAGTCACTGCAGCCTCAACCTCCTGGGCTCAAGCAATCCTCCCACCTCAGCCTCCCTAGCAGCTGGGACTCCAGGCATGCGCCACTATGCCCAGCTAATTCTTGTATTTTGTTTTATTTTGGAGAGACAGGGTCTCACTATGTTGCCCAGGCTGGCCTTGAACCCCTGGGTTGAAGTGATCAACCCACCTCAGCCTCCAAAAGGGCTGGGATTACAGGTATGTAATCCCACTGAGCCACCACTTAGAAAGCATGACACTAGCTTATGCTTTCTAATACATGAAATTAAGCCACATTTAGAAGTAAAATCACAGCTTAAAAAAATAAGTAGGTAATCATAAGATTGTGATTCAAGTGATAAAGGCTGTGAGTAAAGTCAGGCTTCCACGGCAAACAGTATTCTACAATAAATATTTCCACAAATGTGGTTTTCTTTATCAGATATTTTTATTTTCACGTTTACATTCAACAGCTCGTAGAATTGTTAAAAACAGCACTTTTGGGCCGGCTCACACCTGTAGTTGCAGCACTTTGAGAGGCTGAGGCAGGCGAATCACTTGAGGTCACGAGTTTGAGATCAGCCTGACCAACATGGTCAAACCCCATCTCTACCCAAAAAAAAAAAAAAAATTACAAAATTAGCTGGGCATGGTGGTACATGCCTGTAATCCCAGCAAGTTGGGAGACTGAGGCAGGAGAATTGCTTTAACCTGGGAGGCGGAGGTTGCAATGAGCTGCGATCATGCTGCTGCACTCCAGCCTGGGCAACAAGAGTGAAACTCCATCTCAAAAAAAAAAAAAACCCTTTTAGTATTATAGGAAAGGTATTTGCCTTTTGTATTGAATAAACTAAGATAGAAACTCCATTTTATGATGGCAACATAAAAGAATATGGTTTAAAGGGAATTTTAAGGTAATTTATCCATAAATATTTGCTGGATTTAACAAGTTGTAATTGCTATGTTAGTGCTTTGTCTTCTCAAAATACCAAAGTATTAAAAGACTTTTCCAGTCTTTTCAAGGTTGCCTTAGCTTTGTTGTATTTTCTAGCCAAGAATACATTTAAAGCAAGAGGCAAGGGGCTGGTTTTGCTTTCATAGTGCTTATGGGATCCAGGTGAGGGCTGATCTGATTCACATTCACTGTACCCTTTTTCACTGAGTCCCCTCATCTTCTTTTTCTCCAGTGGCATGGTTGCTCTCTGATATTTGGCGTTGTCGATCATTTAAAACAACACTTACTGACCGACCATACTAATCCGAACTTCCAAACTCTGAAATGTCGCTGGAAGAACTGCGATGCTTTTTTCACTGCTAGGAAAGGATCCAAACAGGTACATTAGTGGGATTGAGGCTCACCTGGGATTCAGTAGACTGCTCAGGGTACAGACTAGGAAACCTTTTTTGTTTTATTATTGAGAATTGCAATGCATAGGGAAGGCCTAGAGTTTTTTCTTTTTATGATTCAGAGATTTGAGGGGCAGCTTAATGAAGTTTGAAATGAAGAATTAGGTTGTTTTTGTTGAGAAAGGGCCTAAAGAGAATGTTTTCGGATGTTTCAAATCCAGTAACTGAACCTGGAGATTGATTAGCGTGCTCTTGTGCTGAGAAAGTAGTTCACCTGTAAGGACATGGTTTCCTGTAAGTAATTGAAGTGCTGGCTCCTAACTGCCTTTCCTGCCTGGATCCTAGATGGAATGGACTTACGTGACTTTCCTTGGCTTTGACTTTCTCCTGTCTTCCTACCAACTTCTCTCATGGGCCCCTTTCCCTTCATTCCTAGGATGCTGCAGGACATATTGAACGACATGCTGAAGATGACAGCAAAATTGATTCATGAAGTTTTTGCCTCCCATGTTGGGAAGTCATTAGTTGAACTATTTTCACATTGGCCCCCCACACACGCCACTCTCTTCCCTTCCCCAGTGAAACAAGGAAGGGTATAGTGGTTACTAGCCAGGCTTACCCCTAGCATAAGTCTGGGCAGCTCTATGGGATAATAGAGGACACTTTAAGTTCTTGCTGGAGGTTTCAAACAGATTTAGACAGATGTTAAGGAACCATACGCCTCTGGGACAGCATGGCATATAATGATTTATGCTACTAGCGTTCTCCAGATGTTTATTAAAGATACAGATCCTAATTGGTTACCCAGTTTGACCCTAATCATATGTATATTTTATTGATTTCAGTTTGCAATTTTTTGTTTATATTCTTATGATGGTTTAAACCTGTAGTCAGGCTTTTAAATACAAGTTTGTTTAAGTGCTAGACTTTCAGGATCAGTTTTAATTTCTCCATTTGTAATAGCCAGGTATTTAAATTGGAAGCAAATAGTTTTCTTTCTTAACAATTATGTGCAGTGCATGTCACTGTTTTTTTGCTTTATAGATGGACAGAGCTGGCTTTAAGCGCTAAAGGACACGGTAGATTTTTGACAAACAGTGGCTGCTCTGCTGACTATATTTTAGGAATTCAGAAAGCAAATCACATAGTGACAAGTCCTTACAGACACCACTTCCTAGTAAATGTCTATAAATGTGGATAGAAAGCTCAGCGTGAGGCAGTACATAGACCTAATGTCTACCTTTACGTTTGCTGTTGAACCTGGCACTCCTTGCTACAGATCCTGTCAGGCTGTTGGAACTGGAGGTGTACCTTTATCTTCCTTTCTAGTGTCTGACCCTGCAAGCCTGATGTCGGCTTGAACCCTTTTGGTTTGTTCAGTTGCCAACCTCCATCTCTCCCACTGTATGGCTGTGCCTAAACCGATGGCAGCCATCAAGTTTTCCTCTGGACCCACGGGGTGTTTTCCACCCCCCTGCAGCACCCAAGATGGTGGGGAAGAGGGCTTAGAATAAGGCATCTGAATATGGTTTTTAGGACCTCAAGCAGACTTCCTAGAGACTTGTTTCTGAGACCATTTCTTTGCCTTCACTTCCCTGCTAACTGGGAAAGAAAGTGCAGCAGAGTCTCTGCCTGGCCACTGAGAACAGCCAAATTCACAAACCCTCAGGGGGGCTTTGTTTTTGGATTTTTCTCTGGACTCATCAGTAAACTTGGAGAAGTGTTGCTTTCCAACCGTTTGTTTCTGGATCCTCAAAACTCAGAAAGTGGCTGGGTGTGGTGGCTCATGCCTGTAATCCCAGTACTTTGGGAGGCCGAGGCAGGCAGATCACCTGAGGCTAGGAGTTCAAGACTAGCCTGGCCAACATGGCAAAACCCTGTCCCTACTAAAAATACAAAAATTAGCTGGGCTTGATGGCAGGCACTTGTAATCCCAGCTACTCAGGAGGCTAAGGCAGGAAAGTCACTTAAACCTGTGAGGCGGAGGTTACAGTGAGCCAGATCGAGCCACTGCACTCCAGCCTGGATGACAGAGCAATACTCTGTCTCAAACAACCAAACAACTTAGAAAGCTTCTTCAGAGAGAGAAAATAAGGGGGAGGCACCCAGGACCACATACCAAGCTTTGGGACATGGTCCTTTCTGCTGTCTGGGATTGCAGAGCATCCAGGTCTGTCTTCACCCCTGTTAGTGTACACGCATTCACTCACATGTCTTCCCTCAGGCTCTCGGGCAGGGGGACTTCTCCAGGGGTTCATGGAGAGGCTTCAAGAGGGTCTGCAAGCCCCCAGAAATTGTGTATGAGACTAAGTTTGTGTTCTTTTTTCCAGGAAAGGCTCCAGTGGGTCTTACTTGATTCAGAAAATGTTAAGAATTAATCTACGAGGCCAGGCACAGTGGCTCACGCCTATATCCCAGCACTTTGGGAGGCCAAGGCGGGTGGAACACTCGAGGTCAGGTGTTCTAGACCAGCCTGGCCAACATGGTGAAACCCTGTCTCTACTAAAAATAACAAAATTAGTCAGGTGCGGTGGTGGGCATCTGTAGTCTCAGCTACTCGGGAGGCTGAGGCAGGAGAATCGCTTGAACCTGAGAGGCAGAGGTTGCAGTGAGCCGAGATTGTACCACTGCACTCCAGCCTGGTGACAGAGCGAAACTCTACCTCAAGAAGAAAAAAAAAAGAGTTAATCTAGGAAATAATGAATGGCCTACTACTATATAATAAATGGCCCTACAAGCTCTTGACTTCTGTCCTTGGGGAAAGCTGTTTTGTTAACCACCCTAGTGAGCTTTATGTGATTAATGGAGAACAAAGATCATCTTGCTGCAAAAGGTGTATTAAATATTTGTGCTGTTTCTGTATGAAATTAAGAAGCTTTTCCCACCTCTCACCCCCATTTCCTATAAGGATAACCAGAAAAGCCAGGCTGTTCTGTGGGTTTGGGAATGGTCATTTCCCGGGAAAATGCATTTGGATTAATGACTAAACCTGGCCTTTTTCTCTGGGCTGTAGTGAAGCCGCATTTTCTCATTGCCTGGTAGCGTGCTAAGAAAGCCTTGAATGCTCTGTGGCATAGTGCCCTTCTACCCTGCCTGAGGTTATGTCTGAAAAGATGAGCATGGCTTTGTGCAGCAGAAAAGGATAGGTGAGGTGTTGGGCAGTTTTGGGGAACTTTTGAGAGTATTCCAGACTGGTAGAGTCAGTAAGAACTCTGATTTGGATTTCGCTTTGGTGGAACTGTGTGCCTATATCTGCCTCTGTGTGTGCAAGTGTGCAGGTTCCTTTGTATGTATGTATATGCGTGGGAACCTGTACTTGTCATTTTTCTTCATTTTGTAAAGGGTTTTTTTTTGAAGCAGTGGCAGTAATGCCTTTGTTTCAAGAACACATGAAATTCTTTTAATACCAGATTAGTGTATTAGCCAAAATGAACCATTCTAGCCCTCTGTTAAGAAATAAAGGGACCATAAGCATTTTGGCTGCTTATGGTTGTGTGTTATTAACTTACAAGTGTCTTGAAAATTATGCAGGACTTCGGCTTCTTTTTTTTAATGTCTTCCACAATGTTGTGACTGATTGTAGCCGTCTTTCCCTTCAGAGAAGAGCTCGGGCTCAGGGATCTGTGTTGACTCTGGTATTTAGTAGCTTTGTGAAGTAAGGAAACCATTAGATGACCTGACAGAAACTGACTCATGTCTTTAAAGTAGTTGGAGCCACTTTTAGAATGTTATTTTCGATTGCTTTTGCCTACTTCTAATGGCTCAAAGACAAGAAAACCATAGCATAAACATTTTGTGTACCTATGCTGGTATTTAAGTGGCAGTTTGTTCTGATAAAGTATCAGTCACTTCAAGTTTTATGTGAAAGTTTTTAATTAGGTTAAAAATAATTTTGGCGGCCGGGCGCGGTGGCTCAAGCCTGTAATCGCAGCACTTTGGGAGGCCGAGGCGGGTGGATCACGAGGTCAAGAGATCGAGACCATCCTGGTCAACATGGTGAAACCCCGTCTCTACTAAAAATAAAAAAAAAAAAATTAGCTGGGCATGGTGGTGCGTGCCTGTAATCCCAGCTACTCAGGAGGCTGAGGCAGGAGAATTGCCTGAACCCAGGAGGCGGAGGTTGCAGTGAGCCGAGATGGCGCCATTGCACTCCAGCCTGGGTAACATGAGTGAAACTCCGTCTCAAAAAAAAAAAAAATAATAATAATAATAATTTTGGCATACCTCTCTACTCAGTTATAAAGCAATTCAACACAATGCAAACAAAACTCTCAAGAGCAAAGGTTATGTTGACCTGATGTTACTTGAATTTGAGAGAAAGTCATTACTTACTACTGCCCTCCTGCTTTTGTGGGAAAAATTTTTTTTCTTCCCCAGAAGAGTTAACAGTGGATTCTTTAGCTCCTGACTTACACATAATTTATAGGCAGTGTTATTACTGGTTAAGTGATTATTTGCCTAACAAAGGTTTTGTCTTTTTTTCTGGTAGATTATACAATGGACAACTTTAGTGATGAGGCATGTGGATGATTTGGTGGGAGTAGGTTATATACTTAGTGGAATGGTATATTTTATGGAAGAGAATTCACTGGAGGGGATATTGAAGTATATTGTGAAGTGGGATTTGAAGAGCACATACGCTCTGGTTTGTTCAAATAACTGCAGTTTATGCTTACATATAAATTTTGTTTCTGTTACCTAAATGGGAGCTTCTAGAATTATGAAGGCCATACTTGCCGCCACATTTATAAAATAATGGTTTTATCCCTGCCCGAAATCATCAGGTTCCTTGGGTTTGTTGTAGAGGTGATTTGGGATAGACTGAGTTCCTTATGCAAGTGGATGTGAAATCCTCATATAAACCAAACGTACTGATTATTAGACAGTAACCTCTAACCTCACCTCCAAGCCCAAGTATATGGCCCTGTTGGCTTACATGGTGACTAAATTTCCCAGATTCACTCTAAATTCAAGGTAGTGGCCCAAATAAATTGGGAGAGGAGGGGGTCAAGGAGGAAAAGCTGTTGAAAATCTTTCTCCTATTTAAGAGAAATATATGCCCTAGAGCTGCTCCAGCACCCTTGGTTTCTGACTTTTTAAATATTGAATATGGATTAGAAGAATGAAATCAGATGACACCTGACTGCAAAAATGTTTATAAGCAAATAGCCTTCTTACATTTTGGTATAAAGCTGTGAACTTCATAACTTTGTAAAGCAAGATATAAAGCAAATACAAGAGGAAAATAAAGTACTTTTACTAATTGACTGTTTACTTTCGTTACCTTGTCTGCGTATTCACAGTCAACCCTTTCCATGTTGGCTTAGCGAAGAAGAAGGAAATTGGGTGGAAAACACAAGATGCCTATAGATGTGCCACAGGCCATGGTCCAGATAAGTTTGGCAAACAGCTTCATTCAGGGTTTTGTCCACAGTCATGTGACAGGTCAGTTAGTGAGCAGAGGAGCCAGGACAGCTCAATCTCTACTCCGTTACATTCAGGTAACTGGCCCCTCCCCTTGTACATGACCCATTTATTCTTGATGTCTTTTACAGCAACAGCTCTTCCTCTGCCTTCCTTTTATGTCTTGGAAAGTATCTGAGCAATTCCTATGCTCAAGAGATAGCAGTAGGCATGATTAAAGGGGGGTTCAGGATTTTGTTTTTGTATATGTTTTCCATTGTTCTCTTCTAGGTGATGGGTGAGTGTATGACTGGAAGCTGTTCAGTCATGCTATGGCTGATATCTAAATGTGAGAGAACAAAACACAAGAGGGCCATACACATGCCTTTATTTAGATCAGCTTTTTTCAGAATGCAGCCAAACTTACGAGTCAGACAGCCCAAAGTAACCAGCCCTATTCCACTGAGTGAGTTTACCCCACAGCAGGCCTCTCCTAAAATAACTAGGCAGAAGAACCCAGTGCTGGTTTGGTTCCTGGCCCGTGGTGGGAGAGCATGATGGTGATGGAGGCTCCAGCACAAGGAGGTGCTGAGTGCCACTGGCAGGTGCTTCAGCAGACAGCCTAAAGCAAGGTAAGCAGCACTCGCTTCAGAGCTGAGGCAGCTCAGACTAGAGCTGGCACTTCCCTCCACCCGGCAAAGGGACAATGGTTTGTTCTTCCTACCTCATTGCTTTACTAAAGCTTTGGGCAGGCTAGGCATGACCGATCAAGGATGGGTAGCAGGGTAAAATGGAGGGGGAACAGGACTGATGAGGTGGTTGGAGGCCTCCAGGGATGCAGCTGCTGGGTCCTTTGAGATAAGTGGCTTTGGAAATAGAGGGTGAAATGGAAATCCTGAATGATCCTGCTTGGCTTTGGGTGAGGCCAGCCTGGTTCAGGCATACATGGTGAGCTGCAGCCACTGAAAGAGGAAGTCCTATGATCAGAATTTAGATTGAAAAGAGTGACCCCCAGCTTAGAGGGCAAGGGGAAAGGGAACAGTCCTGCAGGTCAGACCCCTGGAATATTTTCCAAGAAACAGTGGCTTATTGTTTCCTTTCTCCCAGATCTTCCCTAAGAAGGTACATGTTTTCCAGCATAAAGTGATTAGGGGAGCTGAGGTCCCTTTGGGCCTCGAATGCATGTGTCCTGTAAGCCACATTCCTTGCTGATCCTCCCTCCATGTTCTCTTCCTATCCCTTCCCTCCACCATGGTATGGAAATTAGGAGTGCAATGTGGGTCCAGTCTGCCTTGCTGATTCCTCCACCTTGAGTTTTAATGTGTAGGGGGAATGTGCTGTGTCTGTGCTTTACCTCCAGAACGTTGAGTTTGATGATACCGTCTCCATCCTTGTCAAATGCATGAAAAGCTCCTGTGAAAGAGTGCACAGGGCAGAGGCCAGTTCTAGGCGCACTCTGCCTCTACTACTGTAACTTTCCTGAAGAAGACCATGTGCCCAGTGCTGGCCCTCATCAGCACAAAGATTTGCAGGCAGAGACTCACCAGTCACCCTCCCTTTGCCATCCCATTCTGGCCCTAAAGAGGGCCTTAGCCCTTGTTCAGCCTGGATGGAGCAGACTGGAGATTATCAGGTGAGATGCCTGTTGTGACAACTGTCTCTGTGGGTCGGGGCTGAAGGGATCAAGAGACCAGAGAGCAGCCCCCCTCCCACACTTACTGAACATGCCCTCCAGCCTGACGAAGCAGCAGATGAAACTGTCGAAGTCGATGTTCATGTGTTTGTCTGCATACCGCATGGTAATGATGTCATACAGCTGGTTGTTGAGGTGGAATCCTGTGAAGAGGACCATGTGAGAGGTGGAGGTGGAGCTGGAGGCCTTGGGTCTGCCTTCTATTTTCCTTGCTCCTTCCTTGCCCCTCGGCCACCCTGTGGCCTGGGAAAGGAAAAGGAGAAGCCCTTTCCCTCTCCTTTCTCTTGTGAGGCCCTAGTAGCCTAGGCCCCTCCCATTGCTGCTCCCACCGCCTCGGGTCCACATCCCTGTCACTACTTCCTTCACAGCACCTGCGTCGTTGACTGCATTTCGCATCTCGTAGCTGTTAATGGTGCCGGACTGGTCTGTGTCATAATGTTTGAAAATTTTCTGGCAATAGAAATTTTGAGGATGGCAGTCATAACACTGAATCTCCAGATCAACCCCATTCTTCACTCCCATACTTCATTTTCTCTTCTCACCTGCCAGGCCTTAATCTTGTTCCAGAGGTGGTGGAATTCTTGCAGGTTGAGCTTCCCAGAGCCATCTGTCTGTAGGAGGGAGGTCAGGGCTACAAGGCACATAGCAGAATCCTCCTGGATTGGGAGTGGGTGTCTAGGAGACTCTGCCTGGGCTGTCCTGCCCTCTGCTCTGTTATGGTATTTAGCCCTCCCCACCACTCCTCCACCAGTCAGAGACTCTGCCTACTCTGTAACCCAGGGAGCCTGACTCCTAAGGACCACTTTTGACTGGGCAGGATCCAGGCTTGAGAGAAGCACAGTTGTTAGGGCAGTTACAACCCAATGTTCTCCCCTTCTGCCTCTAACAACCCCTTTCAGAAGAGGAGCCAAGATGTTCTGAATCAGGGGCTTCTTAAGTGTTACCCTGGGCACAAATTAGCGTCCTTTGCCTGACTGGGCACCCTCTGTTTCCTTGGCACCCATGGGCTGATGACAGAGGGTGGGGAAGGAGTGGCAGGAAGGATACATCCATGAGCGCAATCATGCTACGGCAGGACTCCAGTGTGAACCCATGTGTCTTCAGGTCCTTGTCTGGGGGGATGGAGAAGAGTGAGGAGCTGCTTTGAGACAACTGGACTCCCCACCCACCCTCTACATTTGGTTTGAGCCACTCACGTTTGTTCACGACTGTGTTAAGGACCTTCTTGAGCTCATCTGCACAGATCTCCATGTCCTGGGGAGGAAGGGAGAGGAGGGTCATCGTTCACCAGTACAGCAGCTGCTGGCACAGACGCTTTGCTAAACAAATTCCAGCAGGCTGCGTTTGTAAAGTGCCCGTCAGTGCTATTATGTCATAGGAAGCTGGGGCTTTTCTGAGGAAGATGGGGGAGGGGCCAGATACTGCATCTCAGCTATCGAGACTGCTGTGTGCAGCTCAGAGCGAAAAAGGCCTCTGAGCCCCGCAGTGGACATGGCTGTCCAAAACTTAAGGGCTTGTGAATTTGTGTGCTACACACACATCCCCTGGCTCCACCAAAGTCCAAAATGATTTCTAACAAACAGTAACGAAATAACTGGCAATCTGAGCAGTTAATCCAGGAGAGAAGGAAGCACCTGTGGGCATCCTGGGCTTGGAGATACTCACATCTCCTGCTATCTGCTTGAAAATGTTCCGGAATTGTTGCTGTTGCTCACTTTCCTGGTCAGAGCTGCCAGGCTGTGGCTGTGGAGGCACAAAGAAAAGCTGGTTCACAGGGGTCAGAGGTGGACAGACCTATGAGGCAAGCTCCTCTGGGCCAAGGGAGCCAAGTACCTAAAACGACTGGAGGTGGTTGTAGGAGCTGGGGACAGAGGCCAGTGCAGACCTGGTGAGCCAGAGTGAGAAGCATCGAGGCCTCAGTGACTCTGTACTCCACACCTCTCCAGCCTTGACTCCCCCAGCCAAAGGAGATGTGGCAGCCATGCAGACACAGACATCCTCCTCACCCCCACCCCAGTCCCTGCCCACTAGAGCCCTCTACACCATCGCAGTCCTGACCATTCCAACCAAAGGTGCCCTCAGGTCAAAGGTCTGACTATTCTGATTCCTCCGGCCGCCTCTGTCATCAAGGCCAAGTCCTCAGAGAACCTCCCCTAGGCCCCACTGCACAAGTGCCCCCAGATAAAAGGCAGGCCCTGGATTCCTCTGGAGACTTTTGCCCCTAAGGCAGAAGTCTGCCTCTACTTTTGCCTCTACTAAGCTCTCCACTCCAATCTAATACCCTCCCGTGAGCTCGAGAGGACCCCAGTTCTGATGTTAGCCTCACTTTTCTGCTCCTGTTCTTTATCCCCTATAGTGAAAAGCTCAACACAGGAGACAGGAGTTGCGCCTCCACTCAAGCTGGTGCTGTCTCAGCCTTTGCCTCCCCTTCTTTCAGTCCTGGCAGAATCGGCTTCATGGGAGGCTCAGCCTGCCATCTACTCCTAGGATGGAACCCCCATCCTGGGACATTCACCCAAGCAGCATCCCAAATTTCAGGGAAACTTGCTGAAAGAAAAGGTCAGTGGGACAAATCCAAATCTCTAAATGTTTGACAACCCTTGGGGAAGCCTGCAGCCGCCATGTATCCCAAGCCCCTAGGAAGCCCCCGTAGCATGCTGGCCATTCCCATTCGTGCCATGTGCTCAGATACCTGTGCGGACTGCTCTTGCTTATCAGGGCTTGTTTTGCCTTTGCCCTCTGACTCCTGGTCCACACCCAGCTCCTTGTTGCTGTTTGCTCTGTCCGAAACGAAGATGATGGGCTGGAGATAGGAGGGAATTAGGGAGGGGGCAGGAAGGAAGCGAGAATTACAGTCTGAACAGGCACGCTGGGGCAACCTTTCTCTTGGAGCAGCTTTGTCCAGTGAGAAGAGAAAAAGAACAGGTGGGAGCTCTTCAACCTCAGTTCAAGCGCTATCTCTGCCACTGACAAGCCGTGTGACTTCAGTTCTTTATCTTTCCATATCCACTCCATCCCTCCTTATGATAGAGTTATGATAGCTCAGCATGTGAAATGTTAAGAATGCTAACAGCAGCATGATCTAGTGCAGTGATTGTCAAATATTTTGTAGACTTTTTTTCCAGATGGAAACATTTTTCAAATTAAATTTCCTGCAGAAACACCATGTGTATAAAGCTATTAAAAACAGAGCTTCTCTGATTAGTAACAGAGCTCTTTGCCCTCAGCACTCCACATCACCATGGCAGCTACTGAGGCACCTCCAAGGAACCTCTAGGACTCTGCAAAGTATAGATTGGAAAAAGACACGGATTAGCGGCATGGTCAGTGGGTAACTGTCAGAACACTGGGCTGGAATCCCAGCCCTGCCCCTCATATAAGAAATACCCTCTTTGGCCTCAGTTTACTCATCCTTTAACAGTAAAACCAGCTCTCCTTCCTCATAGGGCTTTTGTGGGGATCAAATGAGATACCAAATGCAAAATCATACCGCAAAAACATTTAAGATGCTACACAAACAAGGGATATTTTCAAGACATGCTCATGCAAGTGATAAGGATATGAAAAGGGCAGGGAGTGGCTGCCGTGTGGTGCTGACACTGGTGGGTGCGGTGCTGCTGTAGTGAAAGCCGGGGGAAGGCAAGACGGTGGGGGTTGACGCTGCAGTGCAGAGAGCAACAAGGCAGGCAGAGCCTCTCAGAGCAGAGAAGCAGCCCACCCGGGCTCAGGCGCCACTGCGTTTCCAGACTGCTCATCTACTACAGCTCAAGCAGACAGACCCATGGAAACGGCTCCCCAGCAGGCTCCAGAGGCCCTGGTTTGCTCTACCTTCTAAGCAAAGTGTCCTGCTCAAGCGGCTGACATTTGTGGGGATCCCAGAGCAAATGGAGGTCAGTCTGAGGGGGATGTGTGGGAGGGACATGGTATGGCCATGGAGCATCCCTGCCAGGCACACACTGGCAGGCCTGAGTGTGGGTCTGGACAACACAGACCTTGAAGTGTAGGGGGCTGGCACCAGAGAGAGAGGGCAGGAAACATAGGTTTTGGAGCAAACAGACATTATTTCCACTTCCATTTTCCCCACTCATTAGTTCTGTGTCCTTGGGCACTTTTTTGATTCTCACCCATGAAAGGGAAAAATGTAGCACCTTCTTTGTAGATACTTTTATAAGTGGGGACAAGGCCGGGCGCGGTGGCTCAAGCCTGTAATCCCAGCACTTTGGGAGGCCGAGGCGGGTGGATCACGAGGTCAAGAGATCGAGACCATCCTGGTCAACACGGTGAAACCACGTCTCTACTAAAAATACAAAAAAAAAAATTAGCGGGGCATGGTGGCGCGGGCCGGGAGTCCCAGCTACTCAGGAGGCTGAGGCAGGAGAATTGCCTGAACCCAGGAGGCGGAGGTTGCGGTGAGCCGAGATCGTGCCATTGCACTCCAGCCTGGGTAACAAGAGCGAAACTCTGTCCCAAAAAAAAAAAAAAAAAAAGTGGGGACAAAAGAGAGTTTTACCCCAAGCACAGTGCCTGAAATGCGGCAGTCAGCTCTGGTCTGGTCCAGCGCCAGTAACTGGAGAACACCTGTGAGGGACCCATCACCACCAGGCACCAATGTAAATGCTAGCACCAAATCTGATGGTCTATGACGGCCTCTTGTGGTTCAGGGCACAGACTCTGGACCCACACTGCCTGGCTCTAAGTACTGGCTCTGCCACTCCCTTGGGCAAGTTGGTCAATCTTTCTGTACCTTTTCTCCTTCTGAAAATGGGGATAGTTACAGTACTCATCTCATAGGGCTGTTGTGAGGATGGAATTAATCATGGAAAGCCCCTAGAAGAGTGCTTGCCATGTAGCCTTCCCCCAGCATAATCTTAGCTGCCATTACTGCACGCTCAGCCCCAGCAGGAGCTCAGAGAAGGAGGGGAAGGAAGAGGCAAGTCTGGTGCAGGCATGCATATGAGCACAAACACATGAACATATCACACACACACACACACACACACACACATGTATACACACACTTTGTGCTCTCTACCCACACACCCACCTTGGTTTTTTTCTTTTTCTGCATAAAAAAAGGAAACAGTAAATGCAGAGTAAATGAAAAGCAAGTTCCCAGAACAGCCAGTGGCTTTTGGCTTCCCTGTATCCTGGTCTTTAGCTTGGGGTGAGACTCGGGGTCCAGAAATCTGAATGGCACGGAGGGTGAAGGAAGAAAAGAATTCTCTCTTCTCCATGCCCAGACACCAGTGAATGCTAAGGTTTTGTTTTTATAATCTACCGTTACTGCATATGGCAAGGAAAAGGATCTTCTGGCTAGGGTTTCCTTTCTTCCTTTTTTAGAAAATGAAATTGGTTACTAAAACACCAAAAACATGGCTCACTCAAACTGACCCGACAATGAATTTTGACTTACAGAATATTTTTTAAAAATCTTTGAGCAAACATTTAACAGAGGGGGACTTTCTTTGGTAAAATCAGCAGCTTTAACAGTCTGCCCTGGGCCTGTAATCCCCATGGCAACTATCCGCTGAGCCCAGGGCCTGCTCCTTGCGTCTTCCAGATTGCCCCAGGCCCCACCATTCCTGTTGACCCTCAACACGAGCCAAATATCAGTTGAGAACTGCAGGCAACTCTGTTGGTGTAGGGGCCTGCACCTGCCTGCTATGCTCAGTTAGGTGACGTGCCAGCTCCCATAGCTTCTGAGTTTGCAGGTCCTGATCAACACTGTACACCAATGACTAGCATCCAGATGACCAGAACAGACCCACACGCACCTACCACTAAAACCAATTGCCTGTGGTCATTCAGAAGGCACTTGGAGACCTGGCACTGGCACTGACACAGGGTCAGGATTATGACCATGACTGTCACTACCCAGAAGACAGTTCAGAAGAGTATTTGTCCTCCCATTGGCCTACGTCATCCCCACAGAGCACGAGGGACTGTTTACTGACCACAGCCCAAAGTCCCATGGCAGTCACAAGACTCCTCAACACAGAGAGCCCAACAAACACTGCTCTATGCTTTGGACTTTGGGTTTCTCATTGCCCGAGCTGGCCTCAGTGTGGAGGTGAGGAAAAACCTGTCGAGTCAGAGTCTGGATGTGAGTTCCAAACCTGCCACTTAACTATCTGTGTGAACTTGGAGAATTCATTCAACCCCATTGAGCCTCTGCTTCCTTTCTTGAAAACCAGGGATTATAACCTCATCTACCTCTCAGAAGCCTTGCAAGTATTGCGATAACATGTGGGAAAAGGACCTTGTAAGGTGTCAAATGTGAAAAAGCACCTCTGTTTGAGTGCTCATGCTGTGCCAGACACTTCACATACATCGTGTCATTGATGAAACCTCAAAAAAGCCTTTCAAGGCACATTCTTATCCTATTTTCCAGAGGAGGAAACTGAGAGGGATTATTGAAATTGTCCGGGTCACCCCGCTGGTAGGTAGAGGATCCAGGTGTCGACACCAGGTCCAGAGCCAGCTTACTTTCTTTTTTCTATGTGTGAAATCCAGTGTTATCCGGTCTCAGAATCCAGTGTTTGCTGCAGCTCTTGTCATCCCTTCCTGTGGCCTTGTTCCCTCTCTCTGACTGTTCAAACTGCTTCTCCCTCCCAGGACCCTCTTCTATATTTCCCAGCCCCTGAACTGACTCAATGGCCCCCAGATCATAAGGCCCATTACTTCCAGTCATGCTAAGCAGGATTTGCATCCCAGGGAGGGACTCCTCAGCATAGCCCATCTGTCCTGCACCATCTGTCCCCTGCATGGTCAGGGAAGGGGACCCTCTGGACTTTTCACATAAAAGATCTAAACCACTCACCAATGGCCGATCCACGGAGATTGTATTTTCAACTTCCCTGTGAGGAACACAGACATGTGGGGTCTCAGTGTCACCAGAAGCAAGGAGGAAGCCTGTGGAAGGTTTGCTCTGGTGCATGGTTTCTGGGTGGCCAAGCCAGGATCAGCCTCTAAAGAACCCCCAAAACTTAACACCCCTAACCCCAGAAACCAGCCCCATGTCAGCACTATCCCTAACAGCCAAGCCCAAGCAAAGCAGGTTCTTGGCGTTGCTCAGAGCCCCCCAAACGCATGACCCAGCTACCTACCCATGGACCTGGTGCATCTTCCAAGGACAGAGATCAGAGAGTGGCAGGGGCTATGAGCTCATCTGTGGTGGCCAGGGACAGGATGTGGCTTTCCTGGCCATGCTAACCTAAAATTTCAAGCATCCCCAACACCTCCTATCCTTCTTCCCTTTATTCTTGCTCCATATCACCTCTCCAAATCTACCATGCTACATACATTTTTTCCTAACAATTATTGTCTCATGTTAGAATATTAAGCTCCATGAAAGCAGGGATTTCTTTCTGTTTACTTCACTACTCTATCCCTAGTGCCTAGGAGAGTGCCTGGAACATAGTAGGTGCTCAAAAAATATCTGCAGAATGGATGGATGGATGGATGGATGGATAGATTGAATGAATGAATGGGGCCATGTGGCCAGTGCCTCAGGATTAGCAGAAGAGGTTCAGCTGGTCAGCATATCCCAGGACCCCTGGAGGAGACATGTCTATCTGCCTCATGCCTTCAACCTCTAGAGTGGGCCATGTGAGGTTTTAGAAACAGGTGGGAAAGCTGGGCTGGCACTCACTCAGAGAGGTTCCTCTTTTCAGAGAAGACCCGGAGGATGAATTCCCCCTCCTGGTGGGGCTCGTAGGTAGAGGGCACAATGACGTACTCGCTGGGAGGGAGGCGGAAGCGCTGGGACACTTCCCGCATGTTGATGTAGGTTTTGCTCCTGGCCTTGGAGGCGTTGTACAGGAAGAAGTCCTTCTGCAGGTGCTGCTTGTTCCCGTGCATCTGAGAGACGGAAGAGCCCATGGGACTTGAGCCCCTCAAGAGGGATGCCCTCTCCTGCGACAGCTGCCTCCAAGGGTCCCTTCCCAACTCCCTGGTCACCCATGTCAGTCTCAACCTCCCTACTTCTGACTCCTAAGGCCTCAAATAGCCTCCCTACCTCACTTCCTCTTCCCTTTTTTTCCATTGTGATTCAGAGTGAATGGCAAGTGTGTCATCCCCACATTCAGGGACACTTACCAGAACAGCTGCTCCTCAGCTCCAAAGCACCTTAGGCTGGAAGGACCCCCAAGGAGGCCTAGAGGACTTGGCTGCATTCTGAGGGAAGTGATTCCTCCATCCCAAGCGGGCAGCCACCCTCAGAACGCATCTGTGTGACTGTGTGTGTGGCTGTGAGCATGGAGGAGGATGAGTGTGCGAAGGCGTATGTGAGATGCGCAAAGTGTCTGGTGCAAGGGAGAAAATGCACATCCTGGGAGGGGTAGTCCCAGCTCATGCAATGCCCTGAGGCACCTGCTCTGCAGTGGAAATAATGTGGGCAAGGCCCTCTCCTGTCATAGTCCTGCCCACAAACCCCACCAGGAAGCTTCTCGACGAGCCACAGACAGACTCAGGCCCCCCTGGGTAGTGCTGCACACAACTGCTGGCTGCTGCTGCTGCTATACCTCTTTGGGAACCTTGAGGAGAAAGAGAAAAGAAAACGCTTCAGATCTGAATGAGGATGAGGAGCTTGCAGAAGGGAATGCCAGCAACTGCAGCGCGCATGCGGAAGCCTGACCCCAAGGTACCCGTCCTGCCAGTCCCACTTCACTGCCACTCCAATGCCCACCTGATATTTTCTGCTTGCTACAAACACAAGTGGGCCTGATACCAGCAGCTCTGGGGGTCACTGAGTATTGAGGAAGCCAGAGGACCCCTCGAGAAGCCCCTGGAAGTATCCTCGCTAGGAAGGTGTATTTACTGGGCTGGAGCCGATCAGGACTGCACACCTCATAGATGGCGAAGCCGATGGTGAAGAGGTTGGCTCCCAGCTTTCGGTCCTTCCGCCGGTTCTTCTGCATCAGGGCCACCAGGAAGCTGCAGATCACCTCTGAGTCATCAGGGTCATCATCCTCCTCCAGGAGCTTCAGACGGTACTGAGGGTTGGTCCAGAAAGTATCTGCACCCCCAGAAAGGAAACACACAGTCAGAGCTGCCTCTCAGAGAAAGGGCAGGAAGGAGATGAGACAGAGGGAACCTATTTATTGCTATCCCCTTCATCTAGTAAGTGTTTAGAACACATCAACAGAAAACATGATTCAGGCATTTGTCTGATTATTTGGCAGGGCGGGGGGCTACCTCTATACAGATGGAGCTATACTGATTGGATGTGTGGCTCTTCCTTCCTCTCTGAACTTTCATTCAGTCTTTGCTGATGATTTTTTCCTTACCTGCCCCTTAAATGCTATTGGTATCTGAAATCTGGTCCTGGGCCTCTTCTCTCACCTTGCCCTTCTTTCCTCCCTAGGCAATCTTTCTTACTTTGCCCCCTACATGCTCATGATGCCTGAGCTATTATATCCCTGCCTCAATCTGTCTCACTTTTTTTTTTTTAAGTGAGTCTGGCTCTGTCACCCAGGCTGGAGTGCAGTGGGGTGATCTCAGCTCACTGCAACCTCTGCCTCCTGGGTTCAAGCGATTCTCCTGCTTCAGCCTCCCAAGTAGTTGGGATTACAGCACTAGTCACCATGTATTTTTGTATTTTTAGTAGAGATGGGGTTTCACCGTGTTAGCCAAGCTGGTCTTGAACTCCTGACCACAAGTGATTCACCTGCCTCAGTCTCCCAAAGTGCTGGGATTACAGGCATGAGCCACCACGCCTGGCCTCTTCTTTCCTTTATTCCTGAAATATTTTTAGTTCTAATATGTGCAATCTAATATGCATATTCACAGGAACCTCAAACTTTTCATGTCCCAAGCAAAATTCCTTTCCCTATAACCCCACAATGAACTCCCCCCAAAATAACACGCTGATCTTTTTCTTGTGTGTGTTTTTTTTCTTCTGAGGCAGAGTCTTGCTCTGTCACCCAGGCAGGAGTGCAGTGGTGTGACAATGGCTCATTGCAGCCTCAGTCTCCTGAACTCTAGCAATCCTCCAGCCTAATTTTTAATTATTTTGTAAGGATGAGGTCTCACTATATTGCCTATGCTGGCCTTGAACTCCTGGGCTCAGGCGATCCTCCTGCTTCTTTCTCCCAAAGTGCTGGGATTATAGGTGTGAGCTGCCCACTCGGCCTTCTTGTGTTCTTATGTTGCAATATTGTCAGGTCCTCAAACTGGGAATCTTGACATCATTCTTTATTCTTTCTTCCCTACATCACCCAACATGCTTTCCCTAAGTCTACTCTGTCCCCTTCATCTCTGCTGCTGCTGACTCGGTCCAGGCTTTCATCTTCTCTGACTTGAACTATTGCCATCAACTGCTAACTTGGTTCTCCGCTACTACCCTCGCTGTTACTGACACAGTACACACAGTCCCCAACTTAGGATGGTTTGGCTACAGTTTTTTAACTTTACAATGTGAAAGTGTTGCACATTCAGTAGAAACTGGATTTCAAGTACTCGGACAACCATTCTGTTTTTCACTTTTAGTATAGTATTAAATAAGTTACATGAGATAATCAACATTTTATTATAAAATAAGCTTTGTGTTAGATGATTTTTCCCAACTTAAGGCTAAGGCCAGTGTTCCAAGCATGTTTAAGGTGGGCCAGGCTAAGCTATGACATTTGGTGGGTTAGGCATATTAAATGCACTTTCGACTTATGGTATTTTCTTTTTTTTTTGAGACGGAGTTTCGCTCTTGTTACCCACCCAGGCTGGAGTGCAATGGCGCGATCTCGGCTCACCGCAACCTCCGCCTCCTGGGTTCAGGCAATTCTCCTGCCTCAGCCTCCCGAGTAGCTGGGATTACAGGCACGCGCCACCATGCCCAGCTAATTTTTTGTATTTTTAGTAGAGACGGGGTTTCACCGTGTTGACCAGGATGGTCTCGATCTCTCGACCTCGTGATCCACCCACCTCGGCCTCCCAAAGTGCTGGGATTACAGGCGTGAGCCACCGCGCCCGGCCTGACTTATGGTATTTTCAACTGCTGATGGCCTGTCTGGACATAACCTCATTGTAAGTCAAGCAGCATCTGCACTGTTCCCACAGTTCCCTACTTCAAAGTTGCTACCAGCTCCCTGTTGTAAACTTCTCAACATAGTGGTTTCCTTCTTGGTAAAATAGGGAGGGTTTAATAAGATAGTGGGCATCTGGAACAGAAACTCAATAAGTGCTAGTTAGGCTTCTTCTGCCTGGAACTTGTTCTGCTCCGACCCTCCCCGCATCAGCAACATCTCCCACCTGGGAAGTTGCGGCAGCCTCCAGCGGAGCAGCCCCGTACCCAGCGGCCCTCATTCACAGACACTGTCCAGGTCTGAAGCTTATCAGACTCCAGAGCGTCGGCCGTGAGGTTGCAGATCTCCAGCTTTGTGAAATGATAGATGAAATCCTCATAGGACATCCTGAGAAGTTGGAAGAAGAGAGAGACCCATATGGGAGCAAGTGAGGAGGGCTGGGAATGGAAGATCCCAGGGCTAACACAGCACAGTAATAACATAATTCACAGGAACTTGGTCAGGGTCCCAGAGGAGCCTGTCTTTCCTTTTTAGGGCAAACGCTGGCACTTCTGATTTATCTACTCCAAACCATCATCTTTTCTAACAATGATTCAAAAATGAGCCAGTCCCACAAAGACATGTTCTCCCTCATATGAGAGCACTAAAAAAAAGTGGATGTCATGGAAGCAGGGAGATGGTGGTTACCAGAGGCTGGGAAGGGAAGGAGGGGGAGGATGAAAGAGGGTGGCTAATGGGTACAAAAATACAGTTAGATAGAAGAAATAAGTTCTAGTGTTCAGCCGGGCGCTGTGGCTCATGCCTGTAATCCCAACACTTTGGGAGGCCAAGGCAGGCAGATCACCTGAAGCTAGGAGTTCAAGACCAGCCTGGCCAACATGGTGAAACCCCTTCTCTACTAAAAATACAAAAATTAGCTGGGTGTCATGGCGGGTGCCTGCTCAGTTACTCAGGAGGCTGAGGCAGGAGAATTGCTTGAACCCAGGAGGCAGAGATTGCTGGGAGCTGAGATGGCTCCACTGCACTCCAGCCTAGGTGACAGAGTGAGACTCCATCTCAAAAAAAGGAAAAAAGCTCTAGTGCTCAATAGCACAGTAAGGCAAACACAGCTAAACAAGAATTTATAGTATAGTGTGTATATATATATACACATATGTATTTTTTTCTTTTGAGATGGAGTCTCACTCTTGCCCAGGCTGGAGTGCAGTGGCATGATCTTGGCTCACTGCAACCTCTGCCTCCTGAGGTCAAGGGATTCTCCTGCCTCAGCCACCTGAGTAGCTGGGATTACAGGTGCATGCCACTGCATCTAATTTTTATATTTTTGTAGAGACAGGGTTTCACCATGTTGACCAGGCTGGTCTTGAATTCTGACCTTAAGTGATCTGCCTGCCTCAGCCTCCCAAAGGACTGAGATTACAGGCATGAGCTACTATGCCCAGTCTATAGTATCTTTCAAAATAGCTAGAGGAGAAGAATTGTAATGTTTCCAACACAAAGAAAAGATACATATTTGAGATGATGGTGTCCCAATTACCCTGATTTAATCATTACACATTGTATATGTGTATCAAAATACTGTATGTACCCCCAAAATATATATAGCTATGATACATCCTTAAAAAATAGAAGGACAGTTGTGGTGGCTTACACCTGTAATCCCAGCACCTTTTTTTAAAGACAGGGTCTTACTCTGTTGCCCAGGATAGACTCCAGTGGTGCAGTCATAGTTCACTGTGGCCTCAACCTCCTGGGCTCAAGTGACCCCCTGATTCAGCCTCCCAAGTAGCTGGGACTAAAGGCACACGTCACCACACCTGGCTAATTTTTAAATTTTTTGTAGAGTTGGGGTCCCATATGTTGCCCAGGCCCACATATCTGCATTTTGGGAGGTCAAGGTGGGAGGAATGCTTGAGCCTAGGAGTTTGAGATCAGCCTGTGCAATATGCGAGGACTGTCTCTATTTTAAATAAATTTAAAAAGTAATAAAAACACAAAAAACCTTTTCCTTGACATTATACCAAGACAACATTTTTTTTTTTTTTTCCTAAGACGGAGTATCGCTCTGTTGTCCAGGCTGGAGTGCAGTGGCGCAATCTGGGCTTACTGCAACCACTGCTTCCCGGGTCTCAAACTCCTGACCTCAAGTGATCCAGCCGCCATGGCCTCCCAAAGTTTAAGACAGCATACTTCACGTCTGCCACAGTGTCTGTTGACAGAAAAATCCTTATTTTCCCAAAAGGAACTAAGAAAAAGAGAACAATGTTTTTTTTCTAACATATTGGCCACAAATCATGGTTCTCATTTTCTTTATTTTTATTTTTTAGATATGGGGGTCTCATGATGTTATTCAGGCTAGACTTGAACTCCTGGGGTGGGCTCAAGTGATCCTCCCACCTCAGCCTCCCAAGCAGCTGGGACTATGGCATGTGTCACCACTCCCAATTTGCATCTTATTTTCTAAGTGACTGCCCTTGGTGTCTCTACTGCTTAAGCTTTATTATCATCATTGATTTGGAAAACTCACATTTGCTTGTAATGAGGAAAGCTCTGCTACAAATTTACCTGTTGGTTTAGGTCCAAACTTATATTCTACATATACGTCTCAAGCTGAAAAACATGAAGGAATCTGAAGACAAGGAAACTAAAAGACTCAAACTTTCATGAGGCTTTGCTTTCACATTGTATGAGGAATGTGATTTACAAACCTAACACAACTCTCTTAACAAATACACCTAAAAGCTTTCTGTACCTCTTATCTATTGTAATTGGAATAAAAATAACATGGCTCTAAAAAATAAGAAACCAATAAAACCCATTTTCATTTTTTGTTCCTATCCATTCATTCTTCATTTACTTATTTTTCCTTTTTAAAAAACTGTAGTATAACTTATGAATATTAAAGTACAGACATCTTTAAAAAATGACTCAAACTCATGTATCTTGATGGGAGGGCTCAAAAGAAATTCAGTTCTTCAAAAGGTTACTGTGTGTCCCACCACTGTGCACCAGGAGCTCTGCTAGGCACATGGAAAAGAGATACTGTTTGGGAAACAACAGACAATTAAGCAGACAATTTTAAGGGTGATGAGCATCATAAGTTAATTCCAGTCCTGGGTTAACACAGGGGGGTCTCTTTAAGCTGAGACCTGAAGATTCTTCTCAAGCTGAGACTTGAAGCCGGAGTAGAAACAACTTGAGTGAGGGTAAGGTTGGTGCTGGGAGATCAGGGGAAGTAGAGCTTCCTAGGCTCAGAAAAAATTGTGCTAAGGCCATGGTGCATGCGGCTGGAATAGAGTGTGTGGTGGAGGAGTACAGGGGAGGCAAGAGACATGTCATGTTGGCCTGGTCCTGGGCTCAGTTGTCCCTGTGGTCTGGAGGGCTCCTCTCAGAACCTCATCCTTGCTGGGCCTTGGGCTGGGGGAGGAGAACAGGGCCCAGATTTCCCAAGGGCTGGAATCTGATAACCTCATCTGGGGATTGAGGTCTGAGATTTCCCCTCTCTTCCCCATCCCTTACCCTTCTGGGTCTTCCTGGGTTCCGGACTCACCAGAACTCTCCATCCTCAGTGACCTGGTGCTGCAGATGGGCCTTCTCATCTTTGTCCACAAAGCTCCAGTCCTTCCAACTGGGGGGAAAATGGAGGAAATAAGGAAGAGGCAAGAAGAGAAGGCCTGATGTAGGTTGGGACAGGACGTATCAGAGAAATACGAAGAGTTGCAGCCACTGTGAACCACTAAACTGCTGATCTGATCTGTTACCCTCAGCATGAAACCCAACAGCAGTGACTTCTCACATCCTCAAGACTGAACATAAACTCCTTAAATGGGCTGGTGAGGGCTTGACCCTTCTCATCACACTTTAAAGGTTAAGAATTGGGTTCTGGGCCAGGTGCAGTGGCTCATGTCTATAATCCCAGCACTTTGGGAGGCTGAGGTGAGCTGATCATGAGGTTAGGAGTTTGAGACTAGCCTGCCCAATATAGTGAAACCCTATCTGTATTAAAAATATGAAAATTAGTTGGGCGTGGTTGCATGCATCTGTAGTCCCCGTTACTTGGGAGGCTAAGGCAGAAGAATCACCAGAACCCGGGAGGCAGAGATTGCAGTGAGCCGAGATCATGCCACTGCACTCCAGCCTGGGTGACAGAGGGAGACTCCGTCTCAAAAAAAAAGAAAAAGAATTTGTTTCTGGACGTAGACAAACTGGGGTATCTGTTTAATAATAGTGCTAGTTGTGCAACCTTGGGCAGGTCACTTAACCTCTGTCAGACTCTGCTTCCTCAAGTGCAAAAGGGAAATGATTATGTCACCTGTTCACAAGTCTGGGATGGGCAGATGAAATAATGCATGCAAAGCTGTTAGCATAGTGCCTGTCATATAATAAGAAACTGAGTTACTAAGAAAAAAGGCCAAGCCTGTAAACATCTCCTTCCCTGTTTCAGGAAACAGCCCAGCATTGTATTTCTAAACACTGGGCAGTTTTCACACACACACTCTCCTCATGATGGAGGCAATAATGTGCATCTGTGTTTCAGGCTCACTGAGGAGAATTCAACTAAACTGGATGGTCCCTGGAAAGGTAAGGGGCTGAGGAAGTGCTTGGAGTCAAAGAGCACCACAGGAACACGGACATTCCCGAGACCAGGAGGAGGGACACATCAGAGGAAAGCTCCTTGAGTGAACACGGGTGGGTCCACTTGTCAGCAGCCCCTGTGAGGGAAGCGTCATGGTAAGCAGGACAGGGCTGCCCACCAAGCTCTGAGGCTGGAGAACACAGCAAGGTTCCCTGCGGGTGACTTGGGCAAACAGAGTGGACAATTGAGGAGTCACCAAGGGCATTCCCAGAGCAGAGAGCACAGTTCCATTGTCACTCCCTCCAGGCAACCTTTCTCTATGCTTCCTCTCCCACCCAAACTAGGTGTGGAGGCCCTCTCTTTGTGATCCTTACTGTGACATTGATCTCAGTTATTAGCGTGTGTTTGCCTTTCCTTCCCTGGGCCTTAAACCCACAGGCGCAGGGCCCAATGTGTCTGTTCATTTCTACATTCCCAGTCAGTAGTCTAGGGCCTGGCAGAAATCAGCACTGAGGAAGTAAGCATTTGTAGCATGGATAAGTGAATGACTGTAGGAGGCAGTCAGGGCATGAGGATCAGACCCTTATCACAGTGTATCGAGGGAGGCTATGGGTTCACAGAATATCCCCAGTGCCTTGACATGTGCCTCCTATGTAGTAGGCACCCAAGAAACATTTGCTAAATGAATGACTGAACAAACCAGTAATTACATGCTGAGCTAAGAGGTATGCAGCGGTACATAAGTACAGGAGCTGAAGGGCCCAGGCTTCCTGGTTGCAGTCATTCTCCACTACTGAGTCCTACTATCCCCTCTGGAAATAAAACAGGAGCTCATGGGCTCATTCAGTAATGAACTGCCTCTCATTCAGTAGAGGTAATTAGGAAACAGTGGGACCATGGAGGTTTTGCAAATGTGCTGAAGCCTTCATAATAACTTCCCATGTGTATTATTTTTGTTGCCCCCAGTCTATTCCTTTCAGTGACAAGCAGTAAAATTCTTTCACACAGCCCTTGCACCTTTATATGGGGTCAGCACGGGTAAGGAAATCTTGGTAATAGCTCAGCACTTGCCAAAAACAGTCCCATTTGCTCCTCATATGAGCCCACAAGGTAAGTGCTAATAATACCATTCCCATTTCACAGGTAAGGCAGGAAAGACTGCAAGAAGGGATGTCACTTGTCCAGCCCAGACCCCTGCATTCATATTCTTTTCCTGTGGGGATCTTCTCCATGCTTTCTGGAATCCTTCCTTTCCAGCCAATGGCTGTCATCAACCTCTCTGGGTCCCCACACCCCACTTCCACTCCTGGCCCTTCCCTGGAGCCAACACCTGTACCCCTCTTCTCTGCGGATCATTGGTTTTGAGGGCGATTTTGTACCAAGCATCTTCAATACTCTCATGGCTCAGTTCCCAACATAGCCTTGTCCTGGGCCCTGTTCCCTGCTACTGCCCATCCCATGGGGTCCCCTCACCTACCCATCACTCCAAGCGCCGTTCCACTCCACCTGGCCCCAGGGGTTCCGCAGCCGCACCAGCTTCACTTTCTCACCTTTGAACAGGACCTTAAACACAGAGAAAGCGCTCTCATGCCCTGCAGCCTGTCTGGAAAGGGAATCTTCTGTCTTGCCTTGAGGGATGGGATGGGGCTGGGGGCCGAATCCCTTATGGGAGGATGTTCTGCCTGGTTCTGGCCAAAGAGACTAATCAGAAGTGTGCTGGGGAATGGCAGGGGGTGAGGTCATACCTTTCCTCCTGAGTCTGCCTGAATTAGAGCTTGGCTATCTCCTCTCTAAGAGGCAGTTTCTCAGAGAACATCCTAGCCATTATGAGCTTGCAGGGGGCTGGAGAGGGAGGAGCATGTACAGTAGGGTCGCTAGCACATTAGGTATCTTTGTATAAATTAGAAAAAAGGCCCCTGCTGACTGAGGAACTACAAACAAGCAGACTCTCTCCAGTCTGCTAATGCAGACAACTGCCCCTCTCGGCCCATCCCTCTGTACAGGGCACAACCTGCCGAACTGTGTGCAACGGGCCTGACAATGTTCCCATCTCTGACGTGACTCAGGAAAGCCCAGAAGTCCCAGAAGGAGCAAAACAGAACCGTCAGTCTCTCATATGCATGGCTTCAGCATACAACCAATTGTGGATCAAAAATATTTGAAAAAACAAAAAATAATAAAATAATAGTAATACCAAAAAACCCCAATGCTGTGTAACAACTATTTACATTGTGTTAGGTATCATAAATAATCCAGGGATGACTTAAAATATATGGGAGGATGTGTGTAGGTTATATGCAAATACTACTCCATTTTCCAAAAGGAACTTGAGCATCTGCAGATTTTGTTACTGTTGGGGGTTCTGGAACCAATCCCTGTGGCTACCCAGAGACAACTGTAGCTATCTGAACATGAGAGAACAAGAATCTCAAGAACACATGAAACCAGCTTTGTAAAACCAAAGTGAAGTGACATTTCAATTGGTTCCTTTGGAATGTTGGAAAATTGCCATCTTTAGCATGAAAAGCAAAGATAAACTGCTGACCCCACTACCAGTGTCACAGGCCCCTCTGCTCCCAGGTGTGTGGCTTGGACCTTGAACTGAATGTCCTGATTGGAGGCAAACTTTGCAGACAGGGAAGAGGCCCCAATAACTAAGTCCTGACTTCAGGAGGTTAAGCCAGGAGGGTTACTGTGCCCCACCCAGTTCCACTACAGGCTCACCTCCTCCAGGCCGGTGACAGAGTAGGCATGACCTCTGACCAGCCCACAGGCCATTCTTGTCTCATACTGAAACGGAACAATGGTCTGTAAAGCAATAACCAGAGAGCCCGTTAGGAGCAGGGGAACAGAAGTTCTGCTGCTTGGAGGCAAAGTTCATACTAGTTCATTTCCCAGGTTCTGTGAGGACACAGACCATTCTGCTCTCTGAAAATGTGCCTCATGACCACGATCAGACCTTCACTGGCCCTTTAAGAGTGTCAAGAGACACAGCTCCAGACAAACTGGTTTCCCTGAGAAGGCTCTGTCCTGACCATCAGAGAGCAATGTGGATGGTGGGATGTGGGGTGGGTAACAACATCCCTGCCCCTCCTTTCTGGACCCCTTAGCATCCTTCAAAGGAGGAAGGGGTGGAGTTGGAGGTTGCCCTGGGCTTCGGGATCCTCCTTCCCCTGAGGCCATCCAGGGTTGACTATTCCTGGAAGAGAAAGGGGTTGAGAAAAGGAGTTAGATGACACAAATAAGTCTAGTCTTTTTCTTATTTATTTTTTTTTGAGACAGAGTTTCACTCTTGTTGCCCAAGCTGGAGTGCAATGGCACCATCTCCACTCATTGCAACCTCCACCTCCCTAGTTCAAGCAATTCTCTCCTGCCTCAGCCTCCCGAGTAGCTGGGATTATAGGCATGCACCACCATGCCCGGCTAATTTTTTGTATTTTTAGTAGAAACAAGGTTTCACCATGTTAGCCAGGCTGGTCTCAAACTCCTGACCTTAGGTGATCCATCTGCCTTCGCCTCCCAAAATGCTGGGATTACTGGTGTGAGCTACCATGCCCGGCCAAGTCTAGCATTTTTCTTTACATCCCCTCACCTCCTCCACAACCACCTAGAACCTAATATTCAAGCAATCAAGAGTCCTAGTGCCCAGGGAGAGAATTCTGAGAAGGCCCGAGGAGATCCCTGCTCAGACATGACTGTGCCTAAGGGGTAGCTCTTCCATTTGCAGAAATTTCCAGGTTGCAGCCATGGGGGATCCTTGGCAGAAGGGTAAGATCACTAAAGTCCCACAAGCCCTAGATAGGCTCTGTGGCTTCCGTGTGCTTACTAACAGCTTTAAAAGGAGCTTCCAGAAGCCTTGCTAGGCTGCAGAATTCCTACAGCCTTTTTCAGGGTGAGGGGTCTGGGTGGAGCCAGGGCTTTTGGCATCTCAGCGTCTCCCGGATCTCAGTCCTCATGGTCCAGATCATGCTGAATAGACCGAGATGGGTCGGGAAATGCATTAATCCTTAGTTCTAGACCTGGGAAGCTGCTTGAAATGACTCTCTGCCATTACCTAAGCATGTCATTCAACCCAGCAATTCTACTGCTGGGAATCTGTCCTACGGAAGTCACCATGGACGTATACAAAGATGTATCTATTGGGATATTTATTATAGCATTTTAGAATAGTAGCAAAACAAAACAAATAAAACCCCTCAACTTTCCAGTAATAGGGTATTGAGTAAATATATCTGTGTGTTTGAATATTGTGCAGCTACTTAAAAAATATTATAGGAGAAAACTTTTGGCAGCATATCAAATGAGGCTGGGCACAGTGGCTCACTTGAGGTCAGGAGTTTGAGACCAGCCTGGCCAACATGGTGAAACCCATCTCTACTAAAAATACAAAAATTAGCCAGGTGTGGTGGTGTGTGCCTGTAATCCCAGCTTTGTTAGGAGGCTGAGGCAGGAGAACTGCTTTAAACTGAAGGCAGAGGTTGCAGTGAGCCAAGATAGCACCACTGGGCAACAGTGAGATTTTGTCTCAAAAAAAAAAAAAAAAAAAAAAAAAAAAATAAAAAAAAAAAAAAAAAAAAAAAAAAAAAAAGATTAAACCAACTAAAAAAGAGCAGGCTGCAAAGAGGTACATACAGTATGACAACATTTAAAAAACAAAAAGATAGATTCAGTGTGTGCAGAGAAAAATCCTGGAAGGACATATGTCAGATGTTAAGAGTGATTATAAGGGGAAAATGTAAGTGAAATTTTCCTTTGTGTTTTTCTGTTATGGCTCAGTACTCTCCAGTGAGCAGGTATAACTTATGATAGTACTAGAATATAAACTCTACAAGAGGTAGACCTTGCTTTTTCCACAAATACTAAAAAAGGAGGAGAAAATTTGCTTAGTTTGCTAGAGGAATGCCTAGAGCATAGTAGGAGCTCAAAAATAAGTGTTGAATGAATAAACAAATACATTAGAAGAGGAAAAACATTTTAAAATAAGTCTTTCTGCTATTTCTGTCTGATAGTTCGTTAATGAGAAGAACTGCCTGGACCATGGAATACACAGAAACTGCAGCAGAGACTCCCTCCAAAATCCTGACTCTTGCACTTCCTCAGGAGTCTTGGCTGAGCAAATTATTTCAATCTAGACCCTTGGGAGGTACCAGGTGGGGGTCTGTGGCTAAGGCCCTGGCTGCTGAAGGGAGTCTGACATCAACAGGCGGGGTCACGTAGGTTGGAGGGATGGTCAATTCTGATATTTGGAGGCATACACACCCGGGTCGGCCTTTCATCTGAGTCTCTGGGGTCGAGGTCTGAGTCCCTGAGCAGCGAGTTATCCATATTCCTCACCATCCGTGCAATCAATTCCCCCATGTTCAGACCAGAAGGAGAGGTTCCATAGGTCATGTTTGTGCCATCCTGAGGCCCAACAAGAGAGAGTAGGGAACAACCCAGGCAAGGGAGAGAACAATCACAGAAGGGTGGAAAGGGAAGGAGAGAGGAGGAAGACATGGGACCGACAAAGGGGAAAAGGAGAGATCAATAGAGCATGAATGGAGGAAAGACGGAAAAAAGTGATACAGAAAAAGTTCATCTATGGGGTTGTATGCTAACTGATATTCCCATCTGTCCACTGGGTGTGTTGGGAGAGGAAGGGCCAGAAATTCAGCTTGGGTCCCATTCTCCCCAATAGAAACCACTAAGACTATCATATTACTATACTGAGCAGCCTCAGGGAAGGTATGCCCCTTGAAGGAGGCCTGGCTATGGGCAGCCATCTCCCTACCCTTGGCTCCTGTTCACAGCATTTCTTTGCACTGAAAGGGGCTGCAGGCTTAGCTTCTCCCAGGTAACAACACACAGCCCACGTCCAGAGTGGGGGGGGTATGGTGAAACCCCAGTGACTGGGAGGATTTCTTAGGGAAATGGTGGACTTAGGTCCACAGCCAAGTATTTGGCCAGCTTAATAGGGAGTGTGCTGAGACTGAGGAGCACCAGCAAGGGAGGCCTTCACTGACACAGACCTCTGGACCAATTTCCACTGACATTCCAGGGCTTGGAATGTCCTTGATCAGTGTCTTTATTGAAAATCCCCAAGAACTATTCTCCCTTGAGAAATTCCCAGTCTTCAAAGTTGAGAGCCAGTTTCTGCTTCCTGAAACAAAACATTCGCTCTGTCCCACATAAAAGCTCTATACTGCCCTTCATTGGGTAAAAGGCTTCCTGACACTTGGAGCTCCCTGCCCTGTTCCTGACACCCCAGACTTACATCAATGGAACAGCCCATGAGGGATCCTCTCTCAATGGCTTTCTTCATGATCTTGTACATGTCGCTAGGAGCATCCCTGATCTCAAAAAACTCCGTCACCCCTCCTGTGAAGTCCTCCATGGCCTCTGTGGTGTTCCCACCTTTCAGAGCTTCATAGGAACCATGGAGCCTTAGAGAGAGGATGGAGACCAAATATGGGGGGGGGGTGTCACAGAGTTCCAGGAAACAAAACCTAGGTACCACTGCCACCAGAACTTTACCTCTTCGTGCTATGATGTTCTTTCATCAATTTCACATTAACCCTGTGAGCTAAGGGGATGGAAACAATGATTCCCTTTCCTCATAAATGAAGAAACTGAGCTTAGGAGGCTGAGTGACCTACCCAAGGCCACAGAGAGCCAGAAGCACTGGGATTGAAACCCAGCTATTCCTACTTCCTGAGAACTCTCTTTCCACTACATTAAAGCCATTAGCAGCTGCCGGTGTGGTGGCTCACACCTGCAATCCCAGCACTTCGGGAGGCCAAGGCTGGTGGATCACAGGAGCCCAAGTGTTTGAGACCAGCCTTACCAACATAGCAAAACCCTGTCTCTACAAAAAATACAAAAATTAGCTGGGCGCGGTGCTGCCCGCATGTAGTCCCAGCTACTTGGCAGGCTGAGGCGGAAGGATCACCTTGAGCCCAGGAGGTCAATGCTGCAGTGAGCTGTGATTGTACCACTGCACTCCAGCCTAGGTGACAGAGTGAGACCTTGTTTCAAAAAAAGAAAAAAAAAATCCATTATTAGCATCTAGGGTGGAGCTTTTAACTTGAGAGACAACATGGCTTTATAAATCTGCTACAAGCACGTGAGGTTGAGCCAAGCAAGACTCTGGGATCTGAGCTCCAGAGATAACAATGCCCTGATTCCAGACTTGCAATACCACCACGGAGGCGCAATGAAAGAACTCGCCATGGGAAGCTAAAGCTCAAGGTCTTCTACACAAATCTTAATTTCTACTCTGAAATTTAATGTTTTTAGTTAGAGCTGTTGTTGCCTGGAACTGATCTGTAACTTTGGGTCACAGTTGAACACGCCCACACATATGCATGTACAGAGGCACATGCATCTTCCTGTGAGTGAGGTCTTGGCTGTATTCTGCAACCCACTTTCTCACCTCTAGCCCTACCTCACATTCTAAAGCATTGCTTACTTAGCATAAGCCTTCTCCAGCAGAGCGCTCCAGAACTCATTGCGGTGGTTGGACTTGGTGAAAACCAGTTGATTGTTGTATGTCGGCAGGCAGTCATCAATAATCACGTCCACCCACTCTCCATAGCGCCAGAACTGCACAGAAGCATCACGCACAGAGTCACATCCTCAGATTACTGTTAGGAAATTGTCCTTCCTCCACAGCCCTTAGGGGGTTCTTGGATATCAAAGCAGCATCATTTCCTGTACTCGCATCTGGGTGCCTGTTCATCCTATTCTGGGTTTGGAGTGTGTCAATCTGTCTCTAACTGGACTGTGTGATTTTTGAGGGCAGGAAGTGAGTTACATACACCTCACCTCTTCCACGGACTCCAGGCCAGTACCAGGTAGAGTAGGTGCTCCTTGAGCGTCTTAGGATGTAAGATTTTCATTCTCCTGGCTCAGCAGCTCTGGGGCAGGACCTGGGTGTCAGTACTCTCAGGTATCCCAGATGATTCAATGTGGCCAGGACTGGGAACTATGCAGTGAAGGCACTGTACTGATTTAGGTATTTCTTGATACCAAACTGAAGAACAAGGATTGAAATGGAGGAAGAAAGTGACCCAGAATCTACTCTAGCTGTCGCAGGAACATTTGTCCAATCATTTCAAATTTGGATGTTGCTCTTTTTTGAACTAATCAGTTTGAATTGAAAAGGACCAAATGCAGTTTGGTCTCCTTTTCAATGGCACTTTCTCCCTCATTGAAAAGAGAACAGATAGCTGATATTTGTATTTAAGGCCCTTTTAGATCTGAGACCCTTTAACTGTCAGAGGGAATCTAATAGTTTAATGGCACAGGGAAGAAATGAAATGCAGGGCCTGGCTGCCACGCCATGTTCCCAAGACAGCAGGAGGTGGAGTCTTAGCCTGGAGATAGACCTTTTCTGAGGCCTTCTGTGCTGAGGTGCAAGACCAGGGGAGCAAGAACTGATGATCTGGGTCATCCTGGGACACGAGGGAGCCTTCAAAGCTGGAGACAGGCTGACTCCTCAGCATCCCGAAACTTCGAGACCCTCACAGGTAGAATTCACTTTGGTTCTGCTCTAGCACCAGCTCTATGCCAAGATGACTGGAACCCAGAACATTTCCAGTGGCTGGATGGATTCTAGAACCATGAGACTCAGTTCTGGGGCAAACATGAAGGCTGATCCCCAGATTAAGCAGACTCTTCTTCCAGGGGTTGGAAGAGAGGAGTGATAGCCTTGGTACCACTATGTCTTAGAGAGGAAGAAGTACACAGGAGCCGTGGACCAGGGGTTCCTGTACAACCTGAAGGGTCCTGTGGCGTCCCAGTGCTAATATCTTAGGGACCTACTTGAGAAGGGCTGCAGGCACTAACAGCAGCCAGACAGCTGCAGACACAAAAATAGACGCACAGGCCAGTAAACAGGATGTCTTCCTGCCTTTCTGGGACGTAGCAGAAGGTTGGGGGGAGGGATTAGGTGCCAGAGATAAACAAGCAACTGTTTCCTCCCAGGCTTGAAGCCTTAAGGGGGTCCATGCCCACTGTTGCCGCTACAGGTAGATGGGTGGAAAGTCTCCTGGAGCTTCTGGGAAGTCAAGGCCAGGAAACCAGCAGTTGGTGGCCTTCAGCTGACCCTCTTAACTACACTCTCATTACCTCACCTGAAAGTGGAAGATCCCTGCGTAGTTTTCGATGAAACTTTGATCATGGGGTATGACTCGGAAAAGAAGACGCTGGTTCAGGGTCAGGCAGGCAATGGCTGCAAGAAACCAGCAGTCACCTGCAGACAGACACAGGGCATAGATCGTGAACAGCCCTCCTCCTCCTGGGAAGAAAGAGCCCCAATCCCAGCCAGCTCCTCCACTTTCCTGAACAGGACTCCCTTGGTGCCCACTGTCCTACTTCCAGATCTGACCTCACAGAGGTGTCAACCCAGGGAAGGAGATTTGGACAGGAATTCCTTGAGCAACAAATATGATCAACAGGTAACTTACTCCCCTGTGACTAGACATTTTGCTCAGGGCTGCAGGCAGTTCCTCCATCTGTAGTATAAACTCACTTCCTTTTTAGGCCTCAATGGAGACAAAGCAGTAGGTAATCATAACTAGGGTGTTCTTCCGAACACCTTTAGGAAAGCCACCCTGCCCCGTGCCTTTGCAATGTGAGTCCAATTCCCCTTCTGACCTCAGCGAAGACTGAACATCATCCACCAGGATGATTTGAATTGGAAGGATGACCAGGTAGGCAGCTGCCCTGGAACCAGTCTATAGGGGGCAGTAAGACATTGCTGGCAATGGAATTAGATCAGGACATTCTCTCTCTCTCTCTCTCTCTCTCTCTCTCTCTCTCAATCTCTCTCTGTCTCTCTCTCTGTGTGTGTGTGTGTGTGTGTGTGTGTGTGTGTGTAATAGTGGGTGTACCTGGTCATAGAGCTGCCTTCTAAGGAGGATGGGTTAAGTGAAAAGCAACTGGAACAAAATAAGACAAATTCCCTTAATTTCGTCTTGGGTGCCCCTTTTCCTCAAACTTAAATTGTTTTTGTTGATGCTCTCTCCAATTTTACTTCACAGAGCTTGCTTATAGTCCACACCAAAGACAATACTTTCTGAACAAGAGGTTAAGAAAGGAAGATCACAAGGAGCAGCCAAGCTAACCAATAAAAGAGAAAATTGGGTGCTCATCCACATGGCAGATACCTTCTTTGTTGAAAGACTCCTTTAATATGGAGCTATGCTGGGGCAATTTAAACAAGGGTTCCAGTTACAAGTGCTTTCCTTGGCGATGCCTTTTGTGTGTGTATCTAGAGTCTACATGCCCAAGGGGCACGCCTGGTGCACAGTCACAGAGCTGTCTTCAAAGAAAGACGGGTACAATGAAAAACAGGATTCTTGTCATGCTGAGTGGGGTATGTAAGTGTCCCTGAGTTGCTGGAGAGGAGACACAGGATGCAGATACCCCAGTGACACATGGCTGAGTGCTGAAGAAGAATATAGGAGGAAACAAAGCAATCCCCAGCACGTAGATAAATGACCAGAAAGCAACTGTTATAAAAATCTTTCAAAAAGTTACTAGGAGCGAGAATAGACCATCCCTTTACCTCCTGGGAAGGGATCACACCTTGTAATCATCCCTTGATCATCTGGCAGGATCTGACCTGAGGCATTTTCCTACATACCTAGATCTCCTTGACAGATGTCAGTTCTGTTGGCTCCACCAATGATAAATCGGGGATTCTCGCAAATTTCCTGTGAAACAACAAGGAAATGACCAGGTAATAACAGTAGCTATTATTATTTTGGTTTTATTATTATTTTTTGAGACAGAGTCTCGCTCTGTCACCAGGCTGGAGTGCGGTGGCGTGATTTGGGCTCACTACAACCTTTGCTTCCCAGGTTCAAGCCATTCTCCTGCTTCAGCCTCCTGAGTAGCTGGGACTACAGGTGCATGCCACCACACCCGGCTAATTTTTGTATTTTTAGTAGAGACGGGGTTTCACCATGTTAGTCAGGATGGTCTCAATCTCTTGACTTCATGATCTGCCTGCCTTGGCCTCCCAAAGTGCTAGGATTACAGGCGTGAGCCACTGCGCCCGGCCCCAGTAGCTATTATTTATTCAGTTTCATTATGCAGTGTGCCTGATAGTATTCCCTTTGGCCTTGTGAAGGGAGTACTATCATTCTTATTTTTCAGATAAGGAAACTGAGGCCCAGAGAGGTTAAGAAACTTGTGCAAAGAAGTAAGTAAGTGGCAGCTAGTAAGTGGCAGAAGCCAGAAGCATGCCCCCTTTTTACATTGTCCCATGCTGCTTCCCACACTGTCATAATATCCGAGTAAGGATGCAACTTGAGAGTTAGGGCAGTATCAGCCGGGCATGGTGGCTCACACCTGTAATCCCAGCACTTTGGGAAGCCAAGGCAGGTGGATCATTTGAGGTCAGGAGTTTGAGACCAGCCTGGCCAACACGGTGAAACCCTGTCTCTACTAAAAATACAAAAATTAGCCAGGCATGGTGGCAGACACCTGTAATCTCAGCTACTTGGAAGGCTGAGACAGGAGAATCAAAATAATAATTAATTAAAATCAATAAAATAATTATAGATTTAGTGTTTTGTTTTGTTTTTGTTGCCCAGGCTGGAGTGCAGTGGTGCCATCTCAGCTCACCGCAAACTCTGCCTTCTGGATTCAACAATTCTCCTGCCTCAGCCTCTGGAGTAGCTAGGACTACAGATGTGCACCACCATGACTGGCTGATTTTTGTATTTTTAGTAGACAGAGTTGGGGTTTCACCATGTTGGCCAGGCTGGTCTCTAACCCCTGACCTTAAGTGATCCGCCCGCCTTGGCCTCCTAAAGTGCTGGGATTACAGGCGTGAGCCACCATGCCAGGCCATCGTTTTGGTTTTAACTCCATTCTTCTCAGCTTCTGGGAGTCTTGGCATTCCTGTGACACAGTTAAAATGGGCTCTCTCTCCCCACCTTCCCCCACCTCCATCACAACAACCCAATATAACTAAGTCAGCTGAAGCTCCTGCACTCAGGGTGTATCGCCCTAGTAGATGGAAAATCTTGCTTATACTACACCCCACAGCACACGTTCCATCTGCAACTCTGAGTGCAATGGAAGGATAAACCGTAACAATCGTTTTTAAAAAGGTTTACCGATATGGGGAAGGAAGGAATGAGGTGGCAGAAATATGGATGGAATTGCAACTCTGAATATAACTGTTTGAAAATAGTTTTGATTTAGGAATCATATAAAGTTTTAAATAATTAGAAGCCAAAATTAAAGAAAAAATAATTTTAAAAAGGCTTCTGGCTCTTTCTACCTTGTGAGGACTCAGCGAGGAGCCAGCCTCTGCAACCAGAAAGCAGGCCCGGATCACTGACTTCTACCCTCCAGAGTTGGACCTTCCAGAGTAATGGACTGTCTTCACACCTTTTCTCATCAATGCCCTCCTTGGGGGCCTATGGATCCCCAGAGGAAGAGTCTCCTGGACTGAGCACACAGGTATGGTCACCACAGGGCCATGTGGACAGGGAGGGGAAGCTGGAGGAGGAGTAGTGGGAGGCAGGGTGGGCGGGGCACCATCTCTTTCTGCACAGTCTCTTTCTTGCTTAAGAGTTTGCACCTGAGATGAAAGAGATCCAAGATGGCCAATTAGACACAACTCCAGTGCACAATACCCAGCAAGAGGGACAAAGAAATCCAGAGATCTCCTAGCTCCAACTGAGGTACCAGCTGCATTTCAACGGGTCTGGTCCCATGGTGAGCAAAGACCACTCAGGGCAGACTGAGGCGGGGAGGGGTGCTGCTTCACCCAGAAAGTGCATCTGACCGACGAGTCAGAGGCTCCCCTCTGGCACTCTGGTCCAGATACAGTGCTTCCCTCAAAGCCTCAGCAGTACACAGAACAGGGGATCTTTGCTGGTCAAGCGCCGGGAATTACAAGCACGGAGTTGAATAAGAGCCTGCGGACTGAGCTATTGTCCCCTCCCTCCACCTGGAGAAAGAGGGAGCTGTAAGCAGGAGCAGCTGGACCCCTTCCCCATGACCAGAGAGAGAAAGCTGAAAGGGAAAGACGGCCTGGTGCGGCTGGGTGGGTCCCTACCCTCCCCCCACAAACTCCAGAGGGCTGAAGCTCTGACGCTAGTGGGTTGCGCAGCCAGTGCCACAGTCTGAGCTGAACCCTGAATGATCCAGCCCAGTGGAGGAAGGGCAAAACCCACCACTAGAGGGGTGGGACTGGGCTACATGTTTTAACAAAAAACACAGGAAGACTATATAGCAATGGGATGGCGTTCCTGATAACCCAGCAGCACCTACAGGTCATTGGAAGAGGTGGGCCTAATCTCCCAGTATAAACGAAAAAGACACAGGAAGCTTCCCTAGTAACTTGAAGGAGTCCCTAGAAACACAGTAGCGCCTCCACAGGCAGACAAGTGACCTCATCAAGCAGCTCCCTGACACCACAGCCAGGTAAATCCACAAAGATGGGAAAAAAACAGGGCAAAAAAGATGAAACCATCAAAGACCAGAACACCTCTTCTCCTTAAAGGGATCACAACTCCTGAACAACACAGGATCACCACTTGACTGAGGAGGGCGACAAATTGACAGAAACAGGCTTCAGAAGGTGGATAATAACAAACATTTCTGAGCTAAAGGAACATGTTCTAACTCAATGCAAAGAAACCAAAAACCTTGAAAAAAGGTTAGACAAAATGCTAACTAGAATAACCAGCTTAGAGAAGAACATAAATGACTTGATGGAGTTGAAAAACAAAGCATGAGAACTACGTGAAGCAAACACAAGTTTTAATAGCTGAATAGATCAAGTAGAAGAAAGGATATCAGAGATTGAAGATCAACTCAATGAAATAAAAAGAGAAAAGGAGAGAAAAGATTTAAAAAAAATGAACAAAGCCTGCAAGAAATACGGGATTATGGGAAAAGACCGAATCTATGCTTGATCGGTGTACCTAAATATGATGGGGAGAATGAATCCAAGCTGGAAAACACGCTCCAGGATATTATCCAGAACTTCCCAAGCCTAGCGAGGCAGTCCAAATTTCAAATTCAAGAAATACAGAGAACTCCACAAACACATTCCTCAAGAAGAGCAACCCCAAGGCACATAATTGTCAGATTCACCAGGGTTGAAATGAAGGAAAAAATGCTAAGGGCAGCCAGAGAGGAAGGTCAGGTCACTCACAAAGGGAAGCCAATCAGACTCACAGCAGATCTCTCAGCAGACACCCTACAAGCCAGAAGAGAGTGGGGGCCAATATTCAATATCCTTAAAGAAAAGAACTTTCAATCCAGAATCTCATATCCAGCCAAACTAAGCTTCATAACTGAAGGACAAATAAAATCCTTTATGAACAAGCAATTATTGAAAGATTTTGTCACCACCAGACCTGCCCTACAAGAGCTCCTGAAAGAAACACTAAGCACGGAAAGGAACAAGTACCAGGCACTGCAAAAACAAACCAGTGGGCAAAGAACAAAAATGCAATCAAGAAAATGAATCAACTAATGGGAAAGAAAAACAGCCAGTAACAAAATGGCAGGATCAGATTCACACATAACAATATTAACATTGAATGTAAACAGCCTAAATGCCCCAATCAAAAGACACAGACTGGCAAACTGGATAAAAAGTCAGAACCCATTGGTGTGCTGTATTCAGGAAACCCATCTCCCGTACAAAGACACACATAGACTCAAAATAAAGGAATGGAAGAAGATTTACCAGGCAAATGGAGAACAAAAAAAAGCAGGGGTTGCAATCCTAGTCTCTGATAAAATGGACTTCAAACCAACAAAGATCAAAAGAGACAAAGAAGGACATTACATAATGGTAAAAGGATTCATCCAACAGAAAGAGCTAACTATCCTAAATATATACGCCCCCAACACAGGAGCACCCAGATACATAAAGCAAGTTCTTAAAGACCTAAAACGAGATTTAGACTCCCACATAATAACACTGGAAGACTTCAACACTCCACCATCAATATTAGACAGATCAAGATCAACGAGACAGAAAATTAACAAGGATATCCAGGACTTGAATGCAGAGCTGGACCAAGTGGACCTAACAGACATATACAGAACGCTCCACCCCAAATCCACAGAATATACACTTTTCTCAGCACCACATTGACCACATCATTGGGAGCAAATCACTCCTCAGCAAATGCAAAATAACAGAAATCATAACAAACAGTCTATCAGGCCACAATGCAATCAGACTAGAACTCAGGATCAAGAAACACACTCAAATCCACACAATCGCTTGGAAACTGAACAACTTGCTTCTGAGTGTTGACTGGATAACCAATGAAATGAAGGCACAAATAAAGATGTTCTTCAAAACCAATCAGAATGAAGATACAACTTACCAGAACCTCTGGGACATCTTTAAAGCAGTATCTCGAGGAATATATATAGCAATAAATGCCCACCAGAGAAAAGAAGAACGATCTAAAATTGACAGCCTATGATCAAAATTGAAAAAGCTAGAGGAGCAAGATTTAAAAAAACTCAAAACCTAGCAGAAGACAAGAAATAACTAAGATCAGAGCTGAACTGGAGATAGAGACACAAAAAACCCTTCAAAAAAATCAATAAATCCAGGAGCTGTTTTTTTTTTTTTTTAAAACATCATCAAAATAGATAGACTGCTAGCCAGATTAATAAAAAAGAAAAGGGAAAAGAATCAAACAGATGCAATAAAAAACGATAAAGGGGATATCACCACTGATCCCACAGAAATAAAAACTACTATTAGAGATTACCACAAACAGCTCTACTCACATAAACTTGTAAGCCAGGGAGAAATGGATAAATTCCTAGATACTTGTACTCTACCAAGACTAAACCAAGAGGACGTTGAAACCCTGAATAGACCAGTAACAAGGGCTGAAGTAGAGGCAGCAATCAATAGCCTACCAACCAAAAAAAGTCCAGGTACAGATGGGTTCACAGCCAAATTCTACCAGACATACAAAGAGGAGCTGGTTCCAATTCCTTCTGAAACTGTATCAAACAATACAAAAGGAGGGACTCCTCCCTAACTCATTTTATGAGACCAACATCATCCTGATACCAAAACCAAGCACAGACTCAGCTAAAAAAGAAAACTTCAGGCCAATATCCATGATGAACATTGATGCAAAAATCTTCAATAAAATACTGGCAAACAGATTGCAACAGCACATTAAGAAGCTTATCCATCAGGACCAAGTAGGCTTCATCCCGGGGATGCAAGCCTGGTTCAACATACACAAATCCATAAATGTAATCCATCACATAAATGGAACCAAAGACAAAAACCACATGATTATCTCAATAGATGCAGAGAAGGCCTTTGACAAAATTAAACAGCCCTTCATGCTAAAAACTCTCAATAAACTAGGTATTGACGGAACATATCATAAAATGATAAAAGCTTTTTATGACAAACCTACAGCCAATATCATACTGAATGGGCAAAAACTGGAAGCATTCCCTTTGAAATCAGGCACTAGACAAGATACCCTCTCTCACCACTCCTATTCAACATAGTATTGGAAGTTCTAGCCAAAGCAATCAGGCAGGAAAAAGAAATAAAGCATATTCAATTAGGAAAGGAGGAAGTCAAACTGTCTCTATTTGCAGATGACATGATTATATATCTAGAAGACCCCATTGTCTCAGCCCAAAATCTTCTCAAACTGATAAGCAACTTCAGCAAAGTCTCAGGATATAAAATCAATGTGCAGAAATCACAAGCAGTCTTATACACCCATAACAGACAAACAGAGAGCCAAATCAAGAGCAAACTCCCATTCACAATTACTACAAAGAGAATAAAATACCCAGGAATACAACTAACAAAAGATGTAAAGGACCTCTTCAAGAAGAACTACAAACCACTGCTCAAGGAAATAAGAGGACACAAAAAGATGGAGAAACATTCCATGCTCATGGTTAAGAAGAATCAATATCGTGAAAATGGCCATACTGCACATGGTAATCTATAGATTCAATGCTATCCCCATCAAGCTACCAGTGACCTTCTTCACAGAACTGGAAAAAAAGTTTTAAAGTTCATATGGAATCACAAAAGACCCCGCATAGCTAAGACAATCCTAAGCAAAAAGAACAAAGCTGGAGGCATCATACTGCCGGACTTCAAACTATACTACAAGGCTACAGTAATCAAAACAGCATGGTACTGGTACCAAAACAGAGACATAGACCAATGGAACAGAACAGAGACCCCAGAAGAAACACCACACATCTACAACTATCTGATCTTTGACAAACCTGGCACAAACAAGCAATGGGGAAAGGACTCCATGTTTAATAAATGATATTGGGAAAACTGGCTAGCCATGTGCAGAAAGCAGAAACTGGACCCCTTCCTATTACCTTATACTAAAATTAAATCCAGATGGATCAAAGATTTAAACATAAAACCTAACACCATAAAAACACTAGAAGAAAATGTAGGGAAAACCATCCAGGATGTAGGCATAGGCAAGGACTTCATGACTAAAACACCAAAAGCAATGGCAACAAAAGCCAAATTGACAAATGGGATCTAATTAAACTCCAGAGCTTCTGTACAGCAAAAGAAACCATCATTAGAGTGAATTGGCAACCAACAGAATGGGAAAAAATTTTTGCAATCTACCCATCTGACAAAGGGCTAATATCCAGAATCTACAAGGAACTAAAACAGGTGTACAAGAAAAAAACCAAACAACCCCATTCAAAAGTGGGCAAAGGATTTGAACAGACACTTCTCAAAGAAGACATATATGAGGCCAAAAAACATTAAAAAATGCTCATCATCACTTGTCATTAGAGAAATGCAAATCAAAATCACACTGAGATATCATCTCATGCCAGTTAGAATGGCAATCATTAAAAAATCTGGAGACAACAGATGCTAGAGAGGATGTGGAGAAATAGGAACACTCTTACACAGTCGGTGGGAGTGTAAATTAGTTCAACCACTGTGGAAAACAGTGTGGTGATTTCTCAAGGATCTAGAAATAGAAATTCCTTTTGACCCAGCAATCCCATTACCAGGTATGTACCCAAAGAACTATAAATCGTTCTACTATAAAGACACATGCACACATATGTTCATGGCAGCCCTGTGTACAATAGCAAAGACCTGGAACCAACCCAAATGCCCATCGATGATAGACTGGACAAAGAAAATGTGGTACATATACACCATGGAATACAACACAGCCATAAAAAATGATGAGTTTGTGTCCTTTGTAGGGACCTGGATGAATCAGGAAACCACCATTCTCTGCAAACTGAAACAAGAACAGAAAGCAAACACCATATGTTCTCACTTATAGGTGGGTGTTGAACAATGAGAACACATGGACTCAGGGAGAGGAACATCATACACTGGGGGCAGTTGGAGGGGTAGGGAAGAGACAGTGGGGTGTGGGGAGGGAGGGAAGGGTGGGGAGGGATAACATGGGGAGAAATGCCAGATACAGTATGCACCTAAAGTAAAATAAACTAAAAAAAAAAAAAAGAAGAGTTTGCATCTGAGATGGGCAAGATGGCCGATTAGGAGCAGCTCTAGATTGCAGCTCCCAGTGAGAGCACAGATGGACAAAGATGGCAGAAGAAGAAACTGGCCACAACCCTTACTGTTCTGCAGCCACTGCAGGTGATCCCCAGGCAAGCAGGGCCTGGAGCAGACCTCTAGCAGTCCTACAGCAGAGGGACCTGTTAGAAGGAAAACTAAGAAACAGAAAGAAATAACTTCATCATCAACAAACTGGACGTTCACTCAGAGACCCCATCTGAAAGTCAACAACCACAGGTAAATAAATCCACAGGTAAATAAATCCACAAAGATAGGAAGAAACCAGTGCAAAAAGGATGAAAACACCCAAAACCAGAATGCCTCTCCTCCTCCATGGGATCACAAATCCTCACCAGCAAGGAAACAAGGCTAGATGGAGAAAGAGTCTGATGAATTGACAGAAACAGACTTCAGGAGGTGGGTAATAAGAAACTTCTCTGAGCTAGAAGAACATGTTCTAACCCAATGCAAAGAAACTAAGAACCTTGAAAAAAGGTTTGATGAAATGCTAATGAGAATAAACAGCTTAGAGAGGAATATAAATGAATTGATGGAGCTGAAAAACACAACACAAGAACTTCACGAA
>NW_016107894.1:367211-413122 GCF_001604975.1 Cebus imitator | reverse complement strand
GTTCACAGCTGAATTCTACCAGACATACAAAGAGAAGCTGGTGCCATTCCTTCTGAAACTATTCCAAACAATCCCAAAAGAGGGAATCCTTCCCAAATCATTTTATGAGACCAACATCAGCCTGATACCAAATCCTGGCAGAGACTCAAGAAGAAAAGAAAACTTCAGGCCAATATTCATGATGAACATATATGCAAAAATCTTCAATCAAATACTGGCAAACCGACTGCAACAGCACATCAAAAAGCTTATCCATAATGATCAAGTAGGCTTCGTCCCAGGGATGCAAGGCTGGTTCAACATACACAAGTGTATAAACGGAACCAAAGACAAAAACTACGTGATTATCTCAATAGAGGCAGATAAGGCCTTTGGCAAAATTCAACAGCCCTTTATGCTAAAAACTCTCAATAAACTTGGTATTGATGGAATGTATCTCAAAATAATAAAAGCTACTTATGACAAACCCACAGCCAATATCATACTGAATAGGCAAAAACTGGAAGCATTTCCTTTGAAATCTGGCACTAGACAAGGATGCCCTCTCTCACCACTCGTATTCAATATAATATTGGAAGTTCTAACCAGAGCAATCAGGCAAGAAAACGAAATAAAGTATATTCAATTAGGAAAGGGGGAAGTCAAATTGTCTCTATTTGCAGACGACACAATTGTATATTTAGAAGACCCCATCGTCTCAGCCCAAAATCTCCTGAAACTGATAAGCAACTTCAGCAAAGTCTCAGGATACAAAATCAGTGTGCAGGAATCACAAGCATTCCTATACACCAATAACAGACTTAAAGAGAGCCAAATCAAGAATGAACTACCATTCACAATTGCTACAAAAAGAACAAAATACCTAGGAATACAACTAACAAAGGATGTAAAGGACCTCTTTAAGGAGAACTACAAACCACTGCTCAACGAAATAAGATAGGGCACAAACGGATGGAGAAACATTCCATGCTCATGGTTAGGAAGAAATCAATATCGTGAAAATGGTCATACTGCCCAAAGTAATTTATAGATTCAATGATATCCCCATCAAGGTACCAACAGCCTTCTTCACAGAACTGGAAAAAACTACCTTAAACTTCATATGGAACCAAAAGAGAGCCCACATAGCCAAGTCAAATCTAGGCAAAAAGAACAAAGCTGGAGGCATCACACTACCTGACTTCAAAATACACTACAAGTCTATAGTAATCAAAACAGCATGGTACTGGTATCAAAACAGAGATATAGACCAATGGAACAGAACAGAGGCCTTGAGGCAATGGCACGCATCTACCACCATCTGACCTTTGGCAAAGCTCACAAATACAAGCAATGGGAAAAGGATTCCCCGTTTAATGAATGGTGTTGGGAAAACTGGCTACCCATGTGCAGAAAGCAGAAACTGGACCCCTTCCTGACACCTTACACTAAAATGAACTCCAGATGGATTAAAGACTTAAACATAAGACCTAACACCATAAAAATCCTATAAGAAAATCCAGGCAAAACCATTGAGGACATAGGCATAGGCAAGGACTTCATGACTAAAACATCAAAAGCATTGGCAACAAAAGCCAAAATAGACAAATGGTACCTAATCAAACTCCACAGCTTCTGCACAGCAAAAGAAACAGTCATTACAGTGAACTGGCAACCATCAGAATGGGAAAAAAAATTTGCAAGCTACCACCTGACAAAGGGCTAATATCCAGAATCTACAAAGAACTAAAACAGATTTACAAGAAATAAACAAACCCATTCAAAAGTGGGCGGAGGATATGAACAGACACTTTCAAAAGAAAACATATATGAGGCTACAGTAACCAAAACAGCATGGTGCTGGTACCAAAACAGAGATATAGACCAATGGAACAGAACAGAGGCCTGTTTTCAACAAACATATGAAAAAAGGCTCATCGTCACTGGTCATTAGAGAAATGCAAATCAAAACCACATTGAGATACCATCTCACGCCAGTTAGAATGGTGATCATTAAAAAATCTGGAGACAACAGATGCTGGAGAAGATGTGGAGAAATAGGAACACTTTTACACTGTTGGTGGGAATGTAAATTAGTTCAACCATTGTGGAAGACACTGTGGTGATTCCTCAAGGACATAGAAATAGAAACTCCATTTGACCCAGCAATCCCATTACTGGGTATGGATTACAAATCATTCTATTATAAGGACACATGCATGTAAATGTTCATTGTGGCACTGTTTACAATAGCAAAGACTTGGAACCAACCCAAATGCCCATCGATGATAGACTGGACAGGGAAAATATGGCACATATACACCATGGAATACTATGCAGCCATAAAATACTATGAGTTTGTGTCCTTTGCAGGGATATGAACCTGGAAACCATCATTCTCAGCAAACTGACACAAGAACAGAAAATCAAACACCGCATGTTCTCACTCATAGGTGGGTGTTGAACAATGAGAAGACATGGGGAGGGGAGCATCACACGCTGGGGTCTGTCGGGTCGAACTAGGGGAGGGACAGCAGAGGGTGGGAAGTTGGGGAGGGATAACATGGGGAGAAATGCCAGATATAGGTAATGGGGAGGAAGGCAGCAAACCACACTGCCATGTGTGTACCTATGCAACAATCTTACATGTTCTTCATATGTACCCCCAAACCTAAAATGAAAAAAAAAAAAAAGTCTTCTGTAAAAGCTGAAAGCCGGCTGGGCATGGTGGCTCATGCCTGTAATCCTAGCACTTTGGGAGGCTGAGGTGGGTGGATCACCTGAGGTCAGGAGTTCAAGACCAGCCTGGCCATCATGGTGAAACCCCATCTTTAAAAAAAAAAAAAAAAAGCTGAAAGCAAACTGAGGCAAACGGACCTAACTGCATATGAAGTTGGTGGCATAACCACGCACAGAAAAATAATTATTTCAAGTCACTTAAAATACATTTTGGCTGTGTATCCCTTTTGGAATATATCCTAAAGACAAAAACGAAAACTATAAAGAAATATGAACCCTGAATGTTATGAAGATACTAAAATAAAGGAAATATGAACTATAAGAAGTAATAATATTGGCCAAGTGTGGTGGCTTATACCTGTGTTCCCAGCACTTTGGGAGGCCAAGGGGAGAGAATCACTTGAGGCCAGGAGTTTGAGACCAGTCTGGGCAACATAGTGAGACCCCATCTCTACAAAAAATAAAAGGATTAATTGGACAAGGTGGCACATGCCTATAGTCCCAGCTACTTGGGAGACTGAGGTGGAAGAATCACTTAAATCCGGGAGGCAGAGGTTGCTGTGAGCCAAGATCAAGCCACTGCACTCCAGCCTGGACAACGGAGTGAGGCTCTGTCAAAACAAACAAACAAACAAAAAAACCCCACCATAATTTGAAAGATCTTTCCTGAAATAAAAACACATATTTAATACTACATATTGATTGAAAGGGCAAACTGAATATCAACCCAGAATGACCAACATGAATATACATTCTAGAAAATTGCTGTGATGCAAAGAAAATGAAAAATACTGGGCATCTAGGGAGAACAAACAAGTGACTTTTAAGGGGAAAACATTAGATTATTACCAGACTTTCCAGTAGCAAGGCTTTTTTATGTCAGAAGAAATGGAGCAGTATATTTAAGATGCTCAAGAAAAGAAAATGTGAACCAAGAATTTATATACAACATGACTTCCTTTATTCATTTCAAGAATAAAGGATGTAGGCTGTTTCTAATACATAAGAATTCAGGGAATATTGCTCCCATGAGCTCTTCCTGAGGAATATACTAGAGAATAATCTTCAGACAACCAGAAGGTTTAGAAAGACATTAACATAAGGACTGGGAATAAACAGTATATTGCCATTTGTAGAAATAAAAGTACTTTGTGCTTTGGTGGCTTTCTGTAGTCAACTGTTTTGAATTTTGTCTTTTTATCTTTTGTGTATCTATTATAGGCTTTTGCTTTATGGTTATCCTGAGGGCTTACATAAAACATCTTATACTTATAACTAGTACCACATTGCACTAAGCACTGTACTAAGTTTTAAAATAGGAAAGTGTGTGTTCTCCAATTTTGTTTTTCTTTTTCAATGCTATTTTTGCTATTTGGGGTCCCTTGTAATTTCATATATTTCATTTACCAGTGAAACGATTCAGTCCTGGGCTTTTATTTTTGCTGTTGTTGAGAGGTTTCTTAATACTGACCTAATTTTCTTACTTGTTAGAGATCTACTCAGATTTTCTTTCTTCTTGAGTCAGTTTTGGTAGTTTGCATATTTCTAGTAATTTGTCCATTTAATCTAGATTAATTTGGCATAAAATTTTTCATAGTATTCTCATAGTTTTTTATATTTCTGTAAAGTCAGTAGTAATGTCACCACTTTAGTTTCTCATTTTAGTAATTTGAGTATTCTCTTTCTCTTTCTTCCGTGGTCAGTATAGCTATAGGTTTGTCAAATTTATTGATCTTTTAAAGAATCAATTTTGGGTTTTTTAAATTCTTTGCTGTTTTCCTATTCTCTATTTTATTTATCTTTACTCTAATTTTGTTATTTCCTACTTTATTTCCTACTTCTGCTAGTTTTGGGTTTAGTTGCTCTTTTCCCCTAATTCTTGAAGGTGTAAAATTAGATTATCAATTTGAGATCCTACTTTTTAATGTAAACTTTTAATTAGAATTATAAATTTCTCTCTCAGACTGCTTTTGGTGAATCCTGTAAGTGTTGGTAGTTTGTGTTTTCATTTTAATTTGTCTCAAAATATTATCTAGTTTTCCTTGTGATTTCTTCATTGGCCTACTGATTAAGAGTGTATTATTTTGTTTCTTCATTTTTTTTGAATTTTTCAGCTTTTTTTGGTTATTATAAGTTTCAGTTCATTGTTGTTGGAGAAAATATTTTATGTGACTTTAATCTTTCAAAATGCATTGAGACTTATTTTATGGCTTAACATATGGTCTATTCTTGAGACTGTTCCAGGTTACTTGAGTAAAATATGTATTATGCTGTTGTTGGTTAGTGTTCTGTATATGTTAGTTAGGTCTAGTTGGCTTGTGGTATTTTTCAAATCCTCTATTTTCTTATTGTTCTTCTTTGTCTGGTTCCATTTATTATTGCAAGTGGGGGGTCTGAAGTATCCAACTATTATTGTAGAACTGTACATTTCTCTCTTCAATTCTGTTAATTTTTTCTTCATGTATTTTAGGACATTGTTGTAGATACATATATGTTTATACTTTTTATATCTTTCTGATGGTTTGGCCATTTTGTTATTATAAACTGTTCTTCTTTGTCTGTAGTAAACATTTTTGCCTTATATTAAAAAAAAAAAAGTACATGATGGCTAGGCATGGTGACTCATGCCTGTAATCCCAGCATTTTGGGAGGCCAAGGTGGGTGGATCACGAGACCAGGAGTTCAAAACCAGCCTGGCCAACATGACGAAACCGCGTCTCTACTAAAAATACAAAAATTAGTCGGGTGCGGTGGATCATACCTGTAGTCCCGGCTACTCAGGCGGTTGAGGCAGAAGAATTGCCTGAGCCTGGGAGGCAGAGGTTGCAGTTAGCCAAGATTGCACTATTGCACTCCAGCCTGGGTGACAGTGAGACTCTGTCTCAAAACAAAACAAAAAACATCAAAAACCCCAAGGTACTTGATGATTAAAGGGAGGATGTAAAGTATGTAATGTATTGCCTGTAGTGTTTGGGCAATGAACAACTATTTAAAACCATTTTAAGTGAAAGGAGGAAGAAGAAAGCCTATGGAAAAACTGTAAACTTTTCAGGAATTATTTTGGTAGTGATATTATTAATATTCTTATTCTGCAGCTTAATCAAACAAACAAAAGTAGAGGAAATTCATTGCTACCAGACTTGCCATGCAAGAAATGTTAAACGAAGTTCTTTAGAGAGGAAAAAAAAATGATACAGGTCCGAAACTTGGACCCACACAGAGAAAGGAAGAGCACTGGAGAAGAAATAAATGAAGATAAAATAAAATCTTCATTTTAAATTCTTAGTCTAAAGGGTCACTTAGTTAAAATTACAATAAAAATAAGGTACTGGGCAATTATAGCATACAGATAAGTGAAATGAATGACAGTAATGTCATAAACAAAGGAAGGAAGGAGATATTCTGTTCTCTGTTATAAAATACCTAGACTACAAACTAAATGGTATAGTGTTATTTGAGGGTGGACTTAATTGAAAACATATATTGGAAACTCTAGCATGACCACTAGAATTGAAAAAAGAAGTATCATTAATACACCAAGAGAGGAGATAAGGCCAGGTGCTATGGTTCACACCTGGAATCCCAGCACTTTGGAAAGCCAAGGCAGGCAGATTGAGCTCAGGAGTTTGAAATTAGCATGGGCAACATGAGAAAACCCTGTTTTTACCAAAAGGGAAAAAAATGCACGCGCACGCGCACACACACACACTCTCTAGTTGGGCATTGTGGCATGCATCTGTAGTCCCAGCTACTTGGGAGGCTGAGATAGGAGACTAACTTGAGCCCAGGAGGTGGAGGTTGCAGTGAGCCAAGATCATGCCACTGCACTCCAGCCTGGATGACAGAGCCAGACCCTGTCAAAAAAAAAAAAAAAAAAAAAGGAGGTAAATGGATAAAATATAAAACTTTCAGTTAAATCACCCAGAAAAGGGGGCAGAGACAAGAACAAATACAACAAATAGAAATCAGTTATAAACATGGCAGGTAGTAATCTCTATTATAATCACTTACATATGACTGATCAAAACATGCTAATTAAAAGACAAAGACTGTGAAAGTGGGTAAAAACAAGACTCAGCTATATGTTGTCTGCAAGAAACGCACTTTATTTATTGGTTTGAGATGGAGTTTCGCTCTTGTCATCTACGCTGGAGTGCAATGGCATGATCTCAGCTCACTGCCACCTCCACCTCTCAGTTTCAAGCAATTCTCCTGCCTCGGCCTCCTGAGTAGCTGGGATTACAGTAGTGCACCACCACACTTGGGTAATTTTGTATTTTTAGTAAAGATGAGATTTCACCATGTTGGCCAGGCTGGTCTCAAACTCCTGACCTCAGGTGATCCACCCACCTTGGCCTCCCAAAGTGCTGGGATTACAGGTGTGAGCCACCGTTCCCTGCCAAGAAACCCACTTTAAATATAAAAACTCATAGGTAGAGAAGGATATATCATGCCAACAATAATCAAAAGAAAATTGGAATAGTTGTATTAATTTCAGAAATAGCAGACTTCAGAACAAAGACAGTTATCAGACATAAGGAGAGGTGTTACATATAGATGAAAAGGTCAACTGGTCAATTTTCCAAGAAGACATACAATCCTAAATGTGTGTACACCTAATAACAGTGTCAAAATACATGAGGCAAAGAGAGATAGAACTGAAAGGAGAAAAAGACAAATCTGCTGTTATAGTTGGTGATGTCAACACCTTCTTTCAGTAATTATAGATCAACCAGGCAGGCAGAAAAGCAATAAGGATATTGTTGACTGAACAGCACTATGAACCAACAGGATCAAATTGATGTGAATAGAATATGGCATCCAACAATAGCAGAATAAACCATTTTCTCAAACTCATATGTAACAAGTCAGTAAGACCACATTCTGGGCACCATAAAACACACCTTAACCAATTTTTTTTTTTTTTTTTCTGAGATGGAATCTCACTCTGTCACCCAGGCTAGAGTACAGAGGCACAATCTCAGCTCACTGCAACCTCTGCCTCCCAGGTTCAAGTGATTCTCCTGCCTCAGCCTCCTGAGTAGCTGGGATTACAGGTGTGCATCACCGCTCCTGGCTAATTTTGTATTTTTAGTAGAGACAGGGTTTCACCATGTTCGTCAGGCTGGTCTCGAACTCCGGACCTCATGTTCTGCCTGTCTCGGCATCCCAAAGTGCTGGGATTACAGGTGTGAGCCACCGCTCCTGACAACCAATTTAAAAGAATAGAAAGCATACAAAGTATCTTCACAGACCACAATGGTATGATACTCGAAATCAATAACAAAAAGATAGTTGAAAAATCCCAAATTATTTGGAAACCTAACAACACAGTTCTAAATAACACATGGGGCCAAAGAAGAAATGTCAAAAGAATTTACAAAGTATTTTTAACTAGGTGAAAATAAAAATATAACATCAAAATTTGTGGGGTGCAATAAAAGCAGTGCTTAAAGGGAAAGTTATGGCATTAAATGCATATGTTAGAAAAGAAAGAAAAGAAAAATCAACAAGCAATATTCCACCTTAGGATACTAGAGAAGAGACATTTAAGCCTAAAGCAAGCAGAAGAAAAGAAATAATTTAAAAAATCAGAGCAGAAATAAAAGACAAGAAAACAATAGAAAGCCAATGAAAACAAAAATCATTCTTTGGGAAGATCAATAGAATTGATAAACCTCTAGCCATGGTAAACAAAAAAAAATAGAAAACACAAATTACTAATATCAAAAATAAAGGAGAGGTTATCAATACTCAACAAACATTCAGGGGATAATAAAGGAATATATGGACATCTCCATGCCCACAAATTTGATAACAGGTGAAACCGAGAAATTTCTTGAATGATACAAACTACCCAAATGCATACAAGGAGGATTACATAATCTGAATAGCACTATATCTATCAAGAATATTCAGTCAATAATTAACAACCCTCCAAAAAAGAAGGCACCAGAATCACATGGTTTCACTAGTGGATCCTAGAAAATATTCAAGAAAGAAATAATATCAATTTTCCACAATATCTTCCATAAAATAGAAGCAACACTTTCTAACTCATTCTATCAGGGCAGGATCACCCTAATACCCAAGCCAGAAAAAGACACTGTAATAAAGGAACACTACAGACCAATATCTGTTATGAACATAGAAGCAAAATCCTCAACAAAATATAAGCAACTCAAATACAACAATGTATAAACAGAATAATACACCATGACCAAGTGGGATTTATTTGAGGTAAAAGGTTTATTCAACATTCAAAAATTGATTAATGTAATCTACCACATCAATAGGCTAAGAAGAGCAATCACATAATCCTATTAATTGATGGAGAAAAAGCCCTTGACAAAATGTGACATCCACTCAAAATTAAAAAAAAAAAACCTCTGCCGGGCGCGGTGGCTCACGCCTGTAATCCTACCACTTTGGGAGGCTGAGGTGGGTGGATTACCTGAGGTCAGGAGTTCAAGACCAGCCTGGCCATCATGCAGAAACCCCATCTTTAAAAATAATAAAAATTAAAAAATAAAAAGTTTAAAAAACAAAACAAAACAAAACAAAAAACCTCTTGGCTAACTAGGAAGAGAGGAGAACTTCCTCAACTTGGTAAAGATCATCCACTTTCAAAAATAGTAACAGCTAACTGCATATTTAATGATGAGAAACTAGATGCTTTCCCCTTAAGATTAGGAACACAGCAAGATGTCCTCTTGTACCATTCCTATTCAACGTCATACTGGAAGTCCTAGCTACTGCAACAAGTTAAGAAAAAGAAAAGAAACATATAAATACTGGAAACAAAAAAAAAAAACTATCTTTATTTACAGATTACACAATTGTCTATGTAGAAAATGCCAAACAAGACCAAAAAAATCCACTGGGAACTAGTGAGTATAACTCAGTTGTAAGATTCCAAGTTAGTATATAAACATCAATTACTTTTTTATATACCAGCAAGGAACAACTGGAAATCAAAATTTTAAAAAATATCTTTTACATTAACACACACAAAGCCAAGATATGTTTAGATATGTCAGTATGAGCTCATGTTTAGCTTACTATAGATACAGATGGCTGTATACAGAAATATTTACAAACATGTGAGATGGTTATACATAGAAATATTATACATATATGTATATAGCTGGCTTAGTACACACATATATCTCCTTTATCAGCTGAGAGGAAGAGAAGCAATCACACTCCAGTAGCAATGAGCAGACTTAGCAACCAGATCTTGGTATCGAATACCTTGTCCAATAAAAGAAACCAGTGCTCTTTGGAGAAATGACTGATTCTAGGATTGGGGCAGGAGATACATATTATAAGCCTGGAGCATCTTGTAATGCCAGAAAGTAAGAAAGTGCTCAAGGAAAAAAAAAACACACACACAGAAACCCAGAAACAATTAAGGTATGTTAAGTAGACACAGGAGCCAACTGAGAGCTCCTAATGAAGAAAGCTGGGACAACCTAAGCTACAAAATAAAGCAGCATGGATTGGATTACAACTTAAAATAAAAATCAAGATACATGAGTCCACATTGATATAAACAAGTGACTAAATAAATAAACAAATGAGGAGAATAGACAAAGCTCCCATGCAGAATGAGTCCCGATAATTCATGTAGATCCTCTGCCCTCAAGAAGGTGGAGCACAATTCCCCCTTGCTCAGGTATGGGCTTATGCTTAGTGTCTTGCTTCCCGAGTATAGTATGGAAAGAGGGGAAGAAATAACTTCATGGTAGAGAAATCTGACAAGCACTACTTCAGCCACATGACCAAGGTCAACATCAACAATGAGAAGGCATGTTTATTGTCTGCACCCTTGATATATAATATGACAAAAACAGCACTTCACCCTGTGGTCTCCCTCCCCCAAACCCCTAAGCCCAAAAGGAGAAAAACAGCAGACAAATGTCAATTGAGGGACATTATTTTACTGAATACTTGACCAGTACTCTTTAAAAGTGTGAGGGTCATGAAACACCCAGTAAGTCAGAGATCCTGTTGCAGCCAAGAGAAGGCTAAGGAGACGTTACTACTAAATGTAATGTCATATCTTGGGTAGGATCTTGGAACAGAAAAAGGATAACAGACAAAAACTAAGGAAAAGTATGGACTTCAGCTAATAATAATATATGAACACTGGCTAATTAATTGTAGCAAATATGCCATACTAATGCAATTTGTTAGTAATGGGAACTGGCAGCAAGGTATATGAGAACTCTGTACTATCGTCATAATTTTTTCCTGTGAATCTAAAACCATTCTGAAACTTTATTTAAAAAATAGGTATAAATACTTTTAATATTTTTTTCATCCACTGCAGTGGACCATCTTGTAGCTCTACTGGGTTGTATACGCCCTCCTCAGGGCCTACTGGTCTAGAGTTTCTTGCCTGCTCTAAATGCAGTGAACCCTTTTTGGAGCTATAAGCTTCTCCGTGCAGAAAGAATGGCCTTGTGCTACACACTCCCAAGCACTTTTACGTACTCAAGTTGACACAAGGGGCTTTTCACTTGCCTCTTAAGGTAGCCTGGAACAAACTGCTTCATCCTGTAAGGCTGCTCAGCACGAACCTTTCCACTTAAACAGAAGTGACAACACACGAATGAACAAGCCTTAGGTGAAAGATTAAGAAGGCAGGTCTCCAACCTTCCATTTCTTTACTGTTCACCACCTTTCACAGAACTCTCCCTGAAACTGTGAGCCTTAGTACTCTTAGCCACTCTACTCGCCCACCCCCCAAAACACCTGTTCTCAATAAGAGACGTGAGGCCAGATGAAATGGATCTTGCTTGTAATCCCAGCACGTGGGGCAGGAGGATTGCTTGAGCCCAGGGGTTTGAGATTAGCTTAGGCAACACTGTGAGACCCCATCTCTATAAATAAATAAGTTAAATAAAGAAACATATGGTGGCACATGCCTGGGCTCCCAGCTACTTGGAAGGCTGAGGTGTGAAGTGGGATCATTTTTGGGCCTGGAGGGTTGAGGCTGTAGTGAACTATAATCATGCCACTGCCTCCAGCCTGGGCAACAGAGCAAGTCTCTCTCTCTCAAAACAACAAAAAAGAGACATGATATTTGATTACAATGCATTAGCTCCCTAAAAATATTTATGATTTCAGTGACCCATAAAGTATTACAATAATTTCTTTTCAGGAATAGAAAATAACATCTCCAGTTTCAGGAGGAAGCCAAAAGGTACTTGGGATAAAGAGACCCTTGATAAGTCAATTGCTCAGAGGAGGGATCCATGGCCTCAGGCTCTGGACCACTTGGCTTCTTTTTTTTTTTTGAGACAGAGTTTCCTCTTGTTACCCAGCCTGGAGTGTAATGGCGCGATCTCGGCTCACTGCAACCTCCGCCTCCTGGGTTCAGGCAATTCTCCTGTCTCAGCCTCCTAAGTAGCTGGGATTACAGGCACATGCCACCATGCCCAGCTAATTTTTTGTGTTTTTAGTAGAGACGGGGTTTCACCATGTTGACCAGGATGGTCTTGATCTCTTGACCTCGTGATCCACCCGCCTTGGCCTCCCAAAGTGCTGGGATTACAGGCATGAGCCATTGTGCCCGGCCTCCACTTCGCTTCTTGTTCCCCAAGAGCTGGCTCCTGAAGTCCCATCTCCTCCATCCCTACCTTAGGCCTTTCCACGTGATGGCCTTCATCTTGGTTTTGTGGATCAGCTCACGGGAGCCCAGGGCCTGAACACCTGCTGGGAACACACAATCTTCAAAGAGGCACTTCTGGGCCAGACACCTTTGAGAACAACAAAATCCTGCCCCTCAAACTTGAGGGGCTGTGTGATGGTGCCCTCTCTGTTTCTCCTGTCCCTCTCTCAGATCACAGTCACAGAAGAATCCTGACAGGAGGTAGGGCATGGCGAGTGCTCAGGGAGTGGAGCTGGGCCTTCCCTGGGGCCTCTTTCCCACTGCACCCTCAGCCCAGGCCTAATCCTCTTATGAACAGCCTGGAGCCTATATAGCTCCTCTACCCTCAGCAGTGCTATGCAAAGGAACACAGCCCAGAGAAAGGTCATGGTCAGAGTCAGCAGCTTTGACTGGAGGCCCCTGAGCCCACGGTCTAGGGGCAACACCATGAGAGGGAGCCAGAGAGGGGAGAGATAGCCCCAGGGACAGCCTTGGGACAGACCGTAATGGCCTGAAGACCTTTGGGGCGTCTGAAGACCTTTGGGGCGTCTTCACCAGCCTTGCTGAGATTCTTCCTCTAAAAAGAAAATATAGTTAGAGAGACGCTTATTTTATCTCAGCAAAAGGCATTCATGCCTTTGACACTGGTGAGCAATGGGCTATAGCATAGGGCCTTCTGATATACTAATCCTATACAGGCTACTGAATGCATGGGAGGAATCTGCCCCACGCCATTGCCTGGGGGTAATGAAGTCTTCACACTCCTGATGTCCCTGGCCCATCCCTCAAAGACCTTGATCACTCATTTAGGGACTCTCATCTGTCAAAAGGAAGCAGTAACTTGACCGCAAATGGAAGTTCCTGTTACAGTAGGTCCCAGTGGTAGTGAGCAGACATCTGTTGTTGCAAATTCAGGACCTTTAGGGTGAAGAATGTGGTGGAAAGCGGATGAATGTGTGTCATGTGGGAATTATATTCAACAGAAAGCCCAGCTTTTTCAACATTTAACTGTGCTTAAATAGGCAGCTCTAATGTGAGGGCAGGGAGCGGAAATGGGAGGAAACTCAGGCCTGGCAGCTTACCCAAAAGGAGGATGCCGGGTCTCCCTGTCTGCTCATGAACACCTGATGGCGTTTGTCTACTCTGTGTGTCTCAAAGTGTGATCATTGAACGTCACATATTAGAATCATCTGGACTGCCAGTTGAAAATACAGATTCCCAGGCCCTGTCCCAAACCTGAGGACTCAGACACTTTTGATAGGAGTCTGGGACTCTGTATTTTGAATAGGCTCACCAGGAGAGTCTTACGTCCACTGAAGTTTGAAGCCATGACTTTATTAATTTATTTATGAGGTAGGGTCTTGCTCTGTTGTCTAGGCTAGAGTGCAGTGGCGTGATCTTGGCTCACTGAAACCTCTGCCTCCCAGGTTAAAGTGATTCTTTGCCTCAGCCTCCCAAATATCTGGGATTACAAACCCTGTCACTACTAAAAATACAAAAATTAGCGGGGCATGGTGGTGCATACCTGTAACCTCAGCTACTCGGGAGGCTGAGGCAGGAAAATTGCTTGAACCTGGGAAGGTGGAGATTTCAGAGAGCTGAGATTGTACCACTGCACTCCAGCCTGGGCAACAGAGTGAGACTCCGTCTCATGACGAAACAAAAAATTTTTGGTAAAATCAAAATTCATTATTTACTTTAGTGTTATTATATATTGTTCACTTTGTAACTAAGTGGTATGTTGTAATTACATTTCCTTTCTGTATAACTGTTCCTTTCTTCCTGTTACTGATAATTCTCTCATTTTTCTATGTACCTATCAAGCGTTTTACCAGTGACAGATCTTCCAAATACTTGAGCTCATCAGACACAACATAGTGATATTGCAGAATACCACAGATAAAGAGATCTCCAGAGTCAGAGAAAAAGACAGATGGCCTATGAAGGTACACTGAGTAGAAAGACTGCTGCTTCTGGGCCAGGCATGGTGGTTCATGCTTGTAATCCCAGCACTCTGAGAGGTCGAGGTGGGTGAATCATGAGGTCAGGAGTTCGAGACCACCCTGGCCAATATGTTGAAACCCCATCTCTACTTAAAAAAAAACAACAAAACACAAAAATTAGCTGGATATGGTGGTGGACACCTGTAATCCCAGCTACTTGGGAGGCTGAGGCAGGAGAATAGCTTGAACCCAGGAGGCAGAGGCTGCAGTGAGCCAAGATCACACCACTGCATTCCAGTCTGGGTGACAGAACGAGCCTCTGTCTCAGAAAAAAAAAATAAAAGAAAGAAAGAAAGACTGCTGCTTCTCAACAGCAATGTAACCCAGAAGATAGTACTAGCATCAACCTAGGACTGATTAGACAGCAAAACTTTTCAAGAGTGAGAGCAAATTTCATACAAATAAAAATGCAGCGTTCTTATTTACTACAAACTGACCCTTACTAAGGGAATTTCTAAACGTTGTAATTAAGAAAAAGTAAAATTATTATAGAAGGAAAAGTCTGAGACACAGGACAGAACATTAAGTAAATAAACTGATAAACATGTGTAAATCTAAGTAAATATTGACTGGATTAAAAATTTTAGTTTCTCATTTTTAATATTAGAAAATAAAGATTGGGCCAAGTGTAGTGGCTCATTCCTGTAATCCCACAGGCCGAGGTGGGTGGATCACCTGAGGTCGGGAGATTGACATCGGCCTGGCCAACCTGGCAAAACCCTGTCTCTACTAAATATGCAAAAATTAGCCAGGTGTGGTGGCAGGCGCCTATAATCTCAGCTACTCGGAAGGTGGAGGCAGGAGAATCGCTTGAACATGGGAGAAGGAGGTTGCAGTAAGCTGAGATTGCGTCACTGCACTCTAGCCTGGGCAATGAAGCAGGACTCATCTCAAAATAAATAAATAAATAAAAGAAAAATAAAGCTAGAACTAAAATTCTGAATACCAAGACATATTAGTTAGGAGAGGAGGACTCAGGACTAAAGTGTTCTATGGTTCTCATATTGTTTAAGAGAAAGATGAAGTTATTGATTAATTTCAACTTTGCTAAGATTAGTATGTATGTTAACATTTTTAGGGGAATCACTGGAAAAACAGAAATCGTCTGTATCTTTCAAATTAGTAGAAAGGAAAAAAAAATCCCACTTATAATAAATTTAAAAGGGTAGATAGAAGAAACAAAGAACATTTAAAAAGCAATACAAAGTATATGGTTAAGAAAATAGAAATGAACCCAAAATATATTAATACTCGTTATCAATGTAAATAGGTTAACATTTCCAGCTAAAACACAAAGGTTTTTAGAATACGTTTCTTTAAAAAGCCATAAGCACTTTATAAGAAATACATTCATGATATTAGAACATAGAACTGCTGAAAGTAAAAGATAAAAAAATATATAACACAAAACCTTTCCCCAAAAGCTTGTGTACCTACACTAATATTCAGCAAAATTGACTTTAAAGCCAAAAACAACAAACTTTGTGATAGGATCACTACAAATTCCTAGAAAAATAAATATTACCACTGACTCAAGAAGAAAAACAATTTCAAATGATCCATGATTATTAAAGAGGTTGTAGATAAAACTCTTTCTTTAAAGAAAACATCAGCAAAATGCTACCAAATATTTAAAGAGCATTTAGTTTTCATCTTATGCAGTCTCTTTCAGAAGAAGGCACATCCTGTACTCATTTTTTCTTTTCGAGACAGAGTCTCATTTTGTCACCCAGGCTGGAGCACAGTGGTGCGATCTTGGCTCACTGCAATGCTTGAGCCAAGCTCTGTCTGCTGGGTTCAGGCATTTCTCATGTGTCAGCCTCCTAAGTAGCTGGGATTACAAGAATGTGCCACTGTGTCTAGCTAATTTTTGTATTTTTAGTAGAGACGGGGTTTTGTCATGTCAGGCAGGCTAGTCTTGAACTCCTGACCTCAAGTGAACTGCCCACCTCAGCCTCCCAAAATGCTGGTATTAAAAGTGTGAGCCACTGCATGCCGCCTCTGCATTTATTTTATGTTATCAAAATTAGACAGCACAAGAAAGACAAATAGTAAGCCAATCTCATAAAGCTATCATCTATCTGTGAGCAGATATTTAAAAACCTAAATAAAAGATTAGCAAACCAAAATTCAGTGATGTGTAAGAAAGCTAATATGGTCTAAATGTGCTTTTCTAAGAATGCCAGGTGTTAACATTAGAAAACTCTATTAATGTAATTTTGCATATTAATGGTTTAAAGGAGGATAATTACATGATTTTCTCAACAGATGCACAACAAGTATTTTATAAAGTTCAACAACCATTTATGATTTTAAAAGAAACTTTTAGCAAAGCAAGTCTAGAGGGGGACTTTCTTAATGATAAGTGGTATCTATGAATCTATTCAACAGTGAAAAATTAAGAATAGTCTCTTGAAAACTGGGAACCAGATGAGGATGTCTGTTATTTTCTTATGTAACAATATGCTGAAGGGTTTAGCCAGTGCAATAGAACAAGAATAAGGCTACTGCATAAGGTACTTGGCAGCCCTGTCGTTATTTGCAAATTATCTATCTATCTATCTAACAATACAGAATCTACATACAGATAAAGAACTTCAGATCTGCAATCAAATTACTAGAATTACAGCTGGTCTCGGTGGCTCATGCCTGTAATACCAGCACTTTAGGAGGCTCAGGTGGGCATATCACTTGAGGTCAGGACTTTGAGACCAGCCTGGACAACATGGTGAAATCCTAGCTCTACTGAAAATACAAAATTTAGCTGGGTATGGTGCCAGACATCTGTAATCTCAGCTACTGAGGAGGCTGAGGCAGGAGTATTGCTTGAACCTGGGAGGTGGGGGTTACAGTGAGCACTCCAGCCTGGTGACAGAGCAAGACTCCATCTCAAAACAAGAAAAAAGAAAAGAAAAGAAATTACTAGAATTACTATCAGTTTAGCAAATATACTGCATAAAAGAGTCAAATGCATGTTTATGCCTGAGGAATTGAGTACAGTTTTAAGAAAGATGCCACTAACAAAAATATCTTTTGTTTAACATTTTTTTGTTAAAAGATGCCTAGGAATAAGTCTGACAAAAGATGTTCAAGGTAGGCAAGGCACTGTGGCTAACACCTGTAATCCCAGCACTTTGGAAGGCTGAGTTGGGTGGTTCACCTGAGGTCAAGAGGTCGAGACCAGCCTGACCAACGTGGTGAAACCCCATCTCTACTAAAAATACAAAATTAGCCGGGCATGATGGTGCATGCCTGCAATCCCAGCTACTTGGGAGGCTGAGGTAGGAGAATTGCTTTAACCTGGAAGATGACGGTTGCAGTGAGCTGAGAGTGCACCATTGTACTCCAGCCTGGGCAACAAGAGAGAAACTCCATCTCAAAAAAAAAAAAAAAAAAAAAAAAAAAAAAAAAAAAAAAAAAAAAAAAAAAAAAAAAAAAAAAAAAAAAAAGGTGTTCAAGGTGTCATTGAGAACATTTTAAAACATTTATTAAAAGAAACCTATTTAAATGGGGAAACATCCCTGCTTCATGGATAGGAAGACTCAATATTATCAAGATGTAGTATTGATAATATTGAATAACAAGTATCCATGTTGATTCAACGCAACTGCAATAAAAATCCCAACAAGCTTCTTAAATTTTAAAAATTTTCTTTAAGATGGAGTCTTGCTCTGTTGCCCAGGTTGCAGTGCAGTGGCAGGATTTTGGCTCACTGCAACCTCTGTCTCCTGGGTTCAAGTGATTCTCCTGCCTCAGCTTCCTGATTATCTGGAATTACAGCCTCCTGCCACTATGTCTGGCTAATTTTTGTATTTTTAGTAGAAATAGGTTTTTGCCATGTTGGCCAGGCTAGTCTCAAACTCCTGACCTCAGGTGATCTGCCCACCTCGGCCTCCCAAAGTGCTGGGATTACAGGCCACTGCACCCAACCTAAAAATGTCTTCTTAAGAGGGTGAAGAGGCAAGTCACAAGTTGGGAGAAGATATCTGTAACACATCTAACCAAGAAGGGATTAGTATCCAGGATATATAAAGAATGCCTACAATTCAAATTAAAAAACACAACTCAGGAGAAAAATGTACAAAAGACATTAGCAGGTGTTTCATGTTCAGTGAAATACAGATGATCAAGAAATAGACAAGTGTACAAAAAAGATGTTTTGCCTTATTTATAATTAGGAAAATGCACCTACCTTGTATTTCTTGGCCATTTCTGTCCCAGCCCCTCTCACTGTCAGCATTATACTGCTGAGTCACTTTAATTTATTCACCATGATGTCCAGAGCTCTGTCCCCATCATGACCCCCATGAGGAGCTACTGTCTTATAGAATATAACAGAAGGTGCTCCTAAAATTTACTTATAGAATTGTCACTTTCACCAAAACATATGCACCTTTCTCATCCCCCCCACCCCCTGATGACATTATCATGATTCTCTGCTGAGCAGACAGAAGGCTGGCTCTCAATTGGCTATTTCATTTTGCCTTTCAGTTACTATCATCACTATTTATTGACTCATTGTATTAACCATGTTATATACGGAATCTCATTTAATCCTTACAACAACTCTATGAACATAGGAAGGATGCATAAACTGAGACCTCAGGATGGTCAATAATTTGACTGAGGTCACATTGTTAATCAATGGAGCTGGGATTTGAATGAAGTTTGCCTGATTTCAGAGCCTGTGCTCTTCATCACTGTGTTATACTCCTGCCCTTTGCTGCCTACGCTGATAGTAATTGCTACCTTACCTTGCACACCTACTAGGACTTTCTGATGACTTACTTACGTGACTTGCTAGTGGCTGAGTCAGTGTTCAGACAGGCTCTGTTTGGTTCTAACTCTAGCTGTCTTAACCCCACTGCACAATGTCCTCAGTTCTTCCTCTCTGTGGCTAGGACAGTGACCTCACTTTTCTGTCTGATGAAGGTAACACTCTTAAAGCAGATCATAAGCAGACCACTTGCTGAGTCAGCTTCATTGGAAAGATAAATACTTTTCCTGGGAGAAGAAACAACTGGGTCCTGGGCCCTAGGAACAGAGAGCTTCCTGCCACAGCCTAGGTTTTTCTGTGGTTCAGCCCCTTCCCTCTCATCTCATGCTGGTATGGAGTAACTTTTATTTTGTGCCTACCTAGGATTTCTTCTTTTCAGAACTGAGTAACACAGGTCAAGCGATTCCTGTCTGGGAAGATACACAGAAGTCAGTATTAATTTTAGAGGCAGTGGGGCACATGGAAGAGGTCATTAGAGCAAGAGACCATCTGGTGTGGACAGAAAGCTTCCAACTTGAAGTGCTGACGTGAGGCTGGGCTCAGTGCCTCATGCCTGTAATCCTAGCATTTTGGGAGGCTGAGGTCGGTGGATCACCTGAGGTCAGGAGTTTGAGACCATCCTGACCAACATGGTGAAACCCCTTCTTTACTAAAACTACAAAAATTAGCTGGGTGTGGTGGCACATGCCTGTAATTCCAGCTACTCGGGAGGCTGAGGCTGGAAAATCTATTGAATCTTTGAGGCAGACGTTGCAGTGAACCAAGATGGTGCCATTACACTCCAGCCTGGGCAACAAGAGTGAAACGCTATCTCAAACACAAAAACAAAAACAAAAAATAAAAACAAACAAACAAAAAACAGAAAGAAAGTGCTGATGCGATGGTCAAGTGCTGGGTCCTAGGAAGTTGGTGGCCATCTGTCCTCTCAATGCCCTTTCACTCCATTTTAGACCAAAAGGAACCAGGTTTCTTGAAGAAATGATTCATTCCAGGTGTGGGGCAAGAAATGTACAAGATAGGTGTGGCACATTTTGTTGTGGCCAGAAAACAAGGAAAGGATAAAAGATTCATGGAGTAATGTTAAATGATACAGGCAACATACAGGGGCTCCTACTGTCCAAAGATGGGACAATTTGAACAAGAAAAAGAATGACTGCAATGGTTTAAAACATGCTGCAATACTCCATACTGATCACATTCTTTTTTTCTTCTTCTTTTTGAGCCAGGGTATCACTCTGTCATCCAGGCTGGAGTGCAGTGGCACAATTTTGGCTCACTGTAGCCTCAACCTCCCTAGTTCAAGTGATCCTCCCACCTCAGCCTCCCAAGTAGCTAATGACAGAGCAGGAGCATTGCTATCTTGGACACGCACTACCATTTAAAAATTCCCCTTGATCAAAAACCGCCTAAATCCAACCCAAAGGGCATCAGCCTAATGGCTAATGTCAGCAAGATCATAAACCACAAATGACATCTCCAACCAGAAACATTCCTACCCTAAGATAAACTGCTTCCTGACCAGAGACATGCCAGGCCCAAGATAACCTCCCCTCCAGTGGGAGATATGTTAGCCCCAAGATAACCTCCCTTCCAACCAGAGACTTTCCAAACCCACAATGAACTTCTCCTCCATGCAGAAACATTCCAAGCCTGAAATAAGCTCTCTCGCCCTGAACCCTTAAATACTCTTTAGTATGTAAGGCAGAGTGCTCCTGACTGAAATCGCCCAGAAGCCCCTCTCAGATTTATTCTGCAAAATAAACCTGACTTTGACAGTTGAGCCACTGTTCATGTTTCTTTCCTCTTTCATTTAAATCTTACAGTAGGACTACAGGCACACACCACCGTGCCTTGCTGATTTTTGTAATTTTAGTAGAGATAGTGTTTTGCCATGTTGCCCAGGCTGGTCTTCAACTCCTGGGCTCAAGTGATCCACCCACCTCAGCCTCCCAAAGTGCTGGGATTGCAGGCATGAGCCTCTACGCCTGGCCACATTCTTGATAGAGTATTATTTCAACCTGTAATACTTAAGAATACAGAGAAAATGAAGTACAGCCAATACTCATTATTCTTGGTAGTTATGTTTTATAATATTGCTGAGAACACTGTATTAGTAAATACTGAACCATTGCTCCTAGGGGAAATACAGAGTTAGGGTCCTGTGAGTCTCTGGTCACATTTTCATCAACCAATCAATAGGTTTCTGCTTAAAGATACCTTATTTAATATTGATTCATTAAATTTTTGTTTATTGATTGATGATTTTATAACATCAAACTCATAGCCAACTGATTATAACTTGTGTGTGAACAAAGCTTATCTGACACAGGTATTTTCTCCATGAGGCATACCACAGCCTCTTAGAATGCTAGACAGCATTTCAGCACTGTGCTTGGAGGTCACCAATCAACAGCACAGATATGAGAAAAACATGGCACTAAAGATGTCAGGAAAGGACACTCTTTACAGTATGAAAGCTGAAACAAGAGTGTTGCCTTGTTTGACCTGAGGTGGAAACGTGTGTGGGGTGACTCAGATTTTTCACAGCTCTGTATATGCCCACAAATGACTGCAAAAGCACCTAAAGTACTAATTTTGGGGAGAAAAACTTTAGTGAATAGGTGAATTTTCAAATATGGCATCTGCAAATAACAAGGATTGGCCGTGTATGGTTAATAGCACTGACATCCTCCATGTTGGAAAAGCCATGCTTTTGGAACAATTTTGTGACTGATCTGAAGTCACTGAAAGAACATTGACATGATTCAAGAACAGGAAATGTCTGCAGTCCCAGCTACTCAGAGTCTGAGACAGGAGGATCACTTAAACCCAGGAGTTCAAGTCCAGTGTGGACAACATAGTGAGACCCCCTATCTCTATTTTAAAAAAGAATAGGGAGGCTTACCATTTAGGGAAAATCAGCTGACTCTATTTCACTGTCTTTTGGGTCAGAGCCAGAGAACATATGCTATATTTGTACCTGGAAACATCTTAGTTAGAAATAAGGATGAATTGTTCACATTGTGAAAGTTACAAGCTGTAGGTTATTGAAGGAGATGGAGCCATCCTTTTCCCTTTAAAACCTATTAGGAAAGAAAGCCATCTATTTGGAAAGGATAAAAGTAGTTCCAATTTTTGGTCCTATGATCTCTGGGGGATTTTAAAAATAGCAGTTTTTGTACTATATTCCTGGTGTTCTAGAGTATGTAATATACTTCTGAAGGTTCTGATGGTGGTTGTTTAAACTTGAAGGTTGAATGAAAATGGAAAAGTATGGGTCAGCTCCTCTTTAGCAGAATGCTACCCAGTGTTAGCTGAGGAGCCAGGCTTCCTTGTGAATTAGTCTTGAACACTACTCCATAGCCTCTGAGAGGGCAGGGCCTCCTCACTCCCACTATAGTTCAGTGGGTTCCTAGCTGCTCCCTACTGTGTGCTTCTGTCTCCCCACACTCCTGTGCTTTCCACACTCTGACTTCTGAGTGTTAGCTCAGTACTGCCTGTATAAACCAAAATAGGAACCTCCATCCTCTACCAAGTCACTTGCCTCAAAAGTTCCACAAGCACTCAGAAAGAATTCTGTGAGGGAGGCTGGGCACAGTGGCTCATGCCTATAATCCCAGCACTTTGGGAGGCTGAGGCAGGTGGATCACCTGAGGTCAGGAATTCAAGGCCAGCCTGGCCAACATGGTGAAACTCATCTCTACTAAGAATACAAAAATTAGCCAGGCGTGGTGGCGCATGCCTGTAATCTCAGCTACTAGGGAAGCTGAGATAGGATGATCACTTGAACCTGGGAGGTGGAGGTTGCAGTGAGCCAAGATTTTGAGCTGCTGCACTCTAGCCTGGGCAACAGAGTGAGACCCTGTCTCAAAAAAAAAAAAAAAAAAAAAGAATTCTGTGAGGGTTGGGTTGTGGAGAGGAAGAACATTGGGTGGGTGGCTGTCACGGGCCCTGTTGCTTCCTCTACTCCATTTTCCTTTCAGTTCCAGCTCTCCTCCCTCTTTTAAGTAAATGAGCAGGTGTTTTTCTTTCTTTTCTTCCTAGAAGATGATCATATTTAATTCTCCGTCACCCACCCCAGAGATTACTGTAATTCTGTAATTACAATAATCTTTCTAATTTTTTCTTACAGGTTTTCCTTGTGAAGCGAGAAGATGTTTCTGCCATGATAAGGGTTCAGAAAGTGCACATTTGGTGAAATAAGTGTAAAGACTCGAGAATAATTCCACAGCAGTAAGATCTACCCTGAAGAATGTCATGCTTTTTTTTTCTCCTGGCATAACAGCCCGGAAGCTGTTGGTTCTGCCTGGGTGGTGAGGACCTTGGGAAAGGGCAAGAGACCAGGTCATACAGAAAGCAGCAAAACCAGCCAGTGTGGTGGGTCCATATCGATAGACAGCATGGAAGAAAGAGCTTGGGAAAAGGAATAGGTTGGGGATGGCAGAACTGCGAGTTAGGTGGGAAGGAACTCTCTGTCTTATTTTTCCATTCTGAGATGCTTTTCTCCCTCACATTTTACATTTCACAATTTCCCTCACATTCTGAATTTCTCTCACATTTCTGAAACTGTGATGCAACTTACGTTAGAAAGCTTCCTTCAACTGCATTCAGCTGGGTGGTGGTCACGACCTTCTGTGGACACCCTCTGATAAGATCAAGAAAGTACTAGTATTGAGAATCTTCTAGACTTGGGGATAAAGGCTAATGATGAATTATAGCTTGGGAAACTTACCTAAACTTTATCCTTAAAATAAGCCAAATTCAAGAGATTTCTGTGTCCCAGAATACAAGGAATAAAATCATCTGTTTGGAGAATTTTGGGGCTGCTGCTGTCTGACTGGGAAAGAGGCTTCCACAGGTCCAGGTGTTGGTGGAGGGAACTAGCTGGCCCCAAAAGTGAGGAAGAGTGGAGCTAAGGATGAGGTTGGACTACTGGGCAAAGCACAGCTGGATATGGGTATGATAATAATACCTTGCAGGAGGAAAGGCAAACATCAGAGAAATGTGGGTGAAGTGGAGATCCAGCTCTGAGCTGGTAATGGGTGGGACCCTGTAATGATAGGCAGGTGGGGACAGGAGTTGAGGGAATGAGGTGGATTAGGCAACCAATAGCTGGAGCTCCAGCCACCACCAGCAAATGAGAAGGCACTGGATCTGGAGATAAGTGGGAAGGTGGCAAGCTCCCCCAACTCCCAACAGCTAATAGAAAAGAGAGCTAAGCAGAAGGTTGCAGTAAGAAACTGCAGAGTCCCAGCTATCAGTCCCAGGAGCTTGGAGGGCAGTGGAGGAAGGGAGAACGGATTTCCTAGGGAAAAAGCTAGAGGTTAAGCTGGAGGTGGCTGTATATCAATAATGCAGTTTTGACTCCAATTCAGGGCTGTGAACTGGAGGCCCAACCAGAAATAACTTCTCCTGGCAGAGCCAAGAAACACTGAGACTATGCTGATGGAGTGAAGTTTAACCTGAAGTCTGGGTTAATACAGCTCCTAAATAGGGTGGGCTCTTCCTTCTCCAAGCTCTGGGTTAGGAAGGGTCTGGAATAATACGGAATTTACAGAAAGGTGACTCCACCTAGCACCAGAGAGAGGGGGAGGCCCAGGTACCTCATTGTTGTCAGTGTCCACTGCTGGAGGCCCTGGCCAGCTGAGTTGATTATGCAGGGCAGGGCACTGTGGAGCAATTCTGGGATCCCACTTTACCAAGGGTGAGGAGGGGACCAGATACATTTTCATCACAAGGCCCTGAAACTAGCCTTTCACTTTTCATCCCTCCAAAAACAGCAGGGATCTAGGTTTCCCCTGATTTTGGGATTGCAGGAGAGTAGAGATAAATAGCTTAAGAACTCTCCACCTGGCATGACTGAGGCACATGGAGATGGGAAAGAGGAAGCCCTGGTCTTCACAGCCAGTCATTGAGCAAGTTGCCAAGTTTCCCAGCCAAGTGTGATCACTCTTTTGTAGTCACCTTCCTGGCTCTGTGATACACCCACATTTTCACAACCAAACATACATTTTATATTTGATGTAAATAACTGGAATTGCTCTAAAGGACAAGCAGTCCCCTGCCCATGAGGGGAGCATTCACACGTATGTCCTCATGTTGAGATGGACAGATGCATTTAGACCAGGCATGAGGTACCCAAATCAGTACCATAGTAAATATATTGACTGGTCATAGCCACAAATTGAGGTGGAAAAATGTTTATGATACTGCTGCTTTAAAGAGACGGCACAGGTCTTGTAGGCAGTAATGAGTAGTCTATGTTTACTGAGCACTTACCCATGTGCTGGTCTTAAGCTTTTAGCCTGCATTAACTCATTTAATCCTCAATTAATTATGAGATGGGTTCTTCTATTATGGTTGTTCTCCAATTTTCACATGGAGAACCTGTGGCAAAATGAGGGTAAGTATGTGACCAAGATTACCTAAGTGTTAGGTAGCAGGCTAAGACTTGAACATGGGTTGCCTGACCTCAGAGCTTGGGCTCTTAGCTACTGTGCCATTCCATCTCCAACTTACAGAGGCTCCTGCCTTCAGGGGCACCCCCTGGGGTGTCACTCAATACCTGTTGTGTCTTGAGGAGGCTCAACAAATGACACCTTATTTCCATGTCCGAGTTTTGAGCCAATAAAGGAATACTACCAAAGTGCAGGGCAGGTGGGAGTTCAGAATGCCATATTTATTAATAAAAACAGAGATTAACATCTAAATCTCAGAATCACATAGATTTGGGGCTCTAGAGCCAGACTGTGTGGGTTTAAATCCCAGCTCCAACCTTCACCGACTGGGAGATCTGGAGCGAGTTATTTAACTGAGACTCAGTTCCCTCCTTTGTAAAGTGGGACAATAATCGTACTTCCTCCCAGGATTGTTGAATTTTTGATTGTTGAAGATTAAATGAATTAACACATGGGAAGCACTTAGAATAGTTACTGGCATGCAGTGAGTTCTCACTCAAGATTATCGACTATCTTTACTATTAACCACGTATTACCAGGTGGCTCAGGGACTCCTGCATGACTCCCCGTGGGGACCTGACTCATGAAAACTTGCTGCAAGGAGGAGCAGAGAGCAGAAGCCATGCTTCTTGCAGGCAGCTTGCTTCCCAGAGAAAGATGGAAGCCAAGAATCAGACTTTACAGGTCAAGTTCTCTTTACAAACCCACCAAGGGAAGGAGAGAGGCCCGGAGCGTGGTGCAACTGAACCTTCCACCCCATGGAATGAAACATGACCTGCCCTCCCATCCCCAACATATCCCTAGTGTACTGGGCACCAGCATCCCAGAAGCCCTGTTCTAGAAGCCATTCTATTCTGCCCTGGGATCTGTCATCAAGAAAACTTGCCTTAACAGTTGGGAAGTATTGAATAGAAGGGAAGGGGGAGAGAGAAAAATACATATTGAATAATTTGTTTGCTTTCTGAACCTAGAAATAGATCACATAAGGAAAGGCTAGAGGAATCACATTGTTTGGACTGGAAATTGAATGCATGATGCTCCCAAATAGAGGAAGAAAGGCTGTGAGGTAGCAGTGGTAAGTGAGAGAAGAGATTACAGGGCTGGGAACAGTTGGCCACAGCCTCTTTTCTATTAAGAGGGAAAGGCTGAAAGTGTAGCATGCTATTTGAACCAGAATTATAGTTGTCCAGGAATAATTCTTCCTGCATCGCTATAATTATCATCACTATAATCATAATAAATAATAGTTATGGTTAAAAAAAATTCAGATTGGTTTCCAAAGGTTCTGTGCCTTAGACAGTAAAAGCAGGAAGGCCTTTCCTCACCTGCCTGGTGCTTTTCCTGACAGGGCACAGCCTTTTCAGACTGCTCAGGGTTGGCAAAGGTCACTACAACTGAGGAAATTCATGGAGAACTGATGTCTCCAAGAAGTGCTTTACAGTCAGAAAGTTCTGGAGTCATTTCAGTTTTTCAGTTTCAAGTCAACTTGTGTGGCTTTAGATAAGTCATTTGCCCTTTCTGGGCCTTAATCACTTCACGTGTAAAGCAAGGGCACTGGACTGCCTCTCCAAGATGCATTCCAACTCTGATCATCTCTAATTCTTCATTTCTCATTTATGCTAGTAAACCCACTGGGCAGTGTTCCTGTGATCTTAACCCCAGGGAAACGTGTGGGCATTTCATCCAAGAGTGGCCTTTGCTATCTGATCCTTTAGTGACTCAAACAGTAGAAAATCCAGGATCTTTGTTGTTGGTGATAGTGGTGGTGGGGGCACAATTCAGAACAGACAGGTCTTCTGCACCCCTCATTTCACACAAAGACACTGCCAGTATAAGTTTCCAGACCAATCTAGTGCCTAGGACATAACAGGCCCGAAAGCATTTTTATTAATTTATAAGTATAGATTTAAGACTCAAGTCCACCAATGATTTCACTGAAAACAGTATTTGTAGGTTATTTTCTCCCTATTCTGAGAAAGGGCTTTTATTTTTTTAAACTTTTTAAATAGAGATGGTGTCTCACTATGTTGCCCAGGCTGGTCTCCAAGATGCTCCTACCGCTGCCTCCCAAACTGCTGGGATTACAGGCATGAGCCACCATGTCTGGCCTAAGAAAGGGCTTTTAGGAACTCCCTGCCTAGGAATGCAAGACCATCTTATCTCCCTGGTCAAGGCCCTCAGGTGTGGGTTTTCATTCACCAGCATTGGCTGAGTACCCACTATGGGACTGGCCTGTGCTATATGAGGGGGCATCAGAGATGAACAGGAAGGGTCTCTGCTTTCAGTGAGAAGGAAATAGTCATGAGAAAGGATGAAGGAAGTGGCACCTGAGCAGTTTCAGATAAGAACAGAAAGGGCATGCCAGGCGGACAGACAGCATGAGCAAAGGCCTCTGGTGTGAGAAGACTTGGAACAACAGAGCAGCTCAATGTCCAAGCAGTGCTGGTGTGTCAGGATCCGAGGAAAGAGGGCGGAGATGGGCCTGGACAGGTAGGCAGGGAACAGCTGAGAAGGGCCTATGGCTTGGCTAAGGAATTTGGACTTGTCCTGAAGGCAGTGGGGGCTGAGAGGGATGTCACCGAAGATATTTCAGTATGGGCGTGTGACATGCCCAAATACTCTGATAGCAGAGCAGTGTTATCTCCTAAACTGAGGGCCTTCGGGACAGTCATGGGCCTTAGCAAAGAACCCAGAAGAGCCCCTGTGGAACACACAGTGTTGGGGAATATTTTCCTTCAGGTTTCTTTTGTTGTTCTTGTTGATTTTTGAGACTGGGTCTCACTCCTGTCACCCAGCCTGGAGTGCAGTGGCGTGATCTTGGCTCACTGCTGCCTCAACTTCCTGAGTTCAGGTGATCTTCCCACCTCAACCTCCCAAGTAGGTAGGACCACAGCATGTGCCACCATGCCTAGATAATTTTTTGAATTTTTAGCACAAAAGAGATGGGGTTTCGCTATGTTGCCCAGGCTGGTTGCAAACTCCTGGGCTCAAGCAATCCTCCAGCCTGGGCCTCCCAAAGTGATAGGATTACAGGTCTGAGCCAAAGTGATAGGATTACAGGTCTGAGCCACCGTGCCTGGCCCATCTTAGGTTAATAAAGAAAAACATTGCTGATAAATAGCACTGGGTCTCAGCTTGCCATTATTTCCTCAGGGAAGGTTACTCTCCCTGGACCAGGTTAGCTCCTCTTGCCACATAATTCTGTGACACCCAGAACATCATCTCCTGACAGTGTCACTATTGTTCAATGCCACTCTTCCCTTCAGGACCCTAGGTTCCAAGACAGCTGGAATTTTGGTCTTTCTTTCTTACTACTGTCCCCCCAGTTGCTTGCCCAGTGCTGGCACTAGTAGATGCTCAATAAATATTCCTTGAATTAAGAACAAGAGTCACACTGGAGGCAAGATCACAGAGGTGAGCCAGGGGAATGTGATTTCCCTCCTGGTGATCACTATAAATGAAACCCAGAGGCCGGGAGAGTTTCCCAAAAGAGAAGGAGTTTTAATCCGGGCTCTGTCATGTGCCCACTGGATATATTTCCCTCTGGTGTGCTCCTCATTTATGAGGTGAGGCAGGTGGACAAAACTGATTGCTAGGTCTCTCTCTCTAACCCTAACATTTTATGCATGAAAAAATATTGCTTGCCTATGATTCTCCTCTTTCTAGAGTTTTTGTGTTTCAGAAAGATATAGCCACTGGTAAATTAAAGAATAATAATATCATGATTTTATCTAGAGAAACTGAAGTAATTTTACAAAGATGAAAGATACAAAAATGAAAGAGTAGATCTGGGCTGTCTGGAATTTGTTCTGAAAATGGAATATTTATTTTTACAGAATGAATTAAACTGAGTTCCAATCACTTTTATAAAAGGCAAGATTTTTTTTTTTTTTTTTTTTTTTAGGTGGGCCTTGCTCACCAGAATCAGCTCTGCTTCCCTACTCTCCCTTTGGATTTTGCTGAGATTTGGTGAAATATCTAAGACCTGTTCCTCTACTCCCTGCTTCACACTTAAGGACAGAACCCAGTAGAGCCGCTGCTAGGATCCTTCCCCCAGTGCCCATGTGCACAGCTGAGCTGCCGGAGGTGCTGAGTGGGAGGACTCCTCTGTGGGGGGAAAACCCAGCCAGCAAGCAGGAAGCTACTCACCGGAGGTCTCTTCCAGACGAACTGGATGGGGAACTTCTGGCTATAAAAGAGAGAGGTCTCATCCGGTGGGAATTCAGGGTCCACGTAAAGAACTTTCTTTTCTTGTGAAGCTGCTCAAATGTCTTCTCTTTCACTCCAATAATAGGAAAATTGCGGCTGATGATGGCTGAATAGATGCCACTTGGGTTTCCACCCCCAGCCTCAGTAGCCTTGCTCTGGGCCGGGTGAGGAACTGGCCCTGGGGACCTGGGTTCAGCCGCTGTCCTTGGAGCCACAGATGGGCTAATAACGGTTGGCATGGCAAGTGACTCTGGAATAAAAAACTTTTTAAAGAAAACAAGATACAGCTATCTTCAAGGAAAGGAAGCAACTGTAAAGGGGAAGTTGGAGTAATTCTGTCATCTGAGAGAAAAGTGTCCATATCCAGTTCAAAGTTGAAAGCCCATCAGAAGGTCGTACAGGGTTATGTCCATCTTAAAAATTGAGCTGTAATCCTGAAGACATAAGTTTTCCTGAGAAAGGAGTGCTAAAGGATTTCTGAAGCAATGTTTACCTGGGGGCTCCTATCAGCAGCATGCATGTCAGAGGGAGAGAGAAAGAGAGTGAGGGTTGTGTTTCAGTGGCCTGAAGAAGCTTGAGCCAGGAAAACTAAAAATAGATGTGAAGAAACACTGTGAGTATGAGGGCAAGAGAGCCTGCATGGTAGAGAAAGGAGAACCTGGCTAGGGACATCTCTGTTGCAATGAAGTGCTAGTGTTGTCAGAAAATGAAAAGGGAGTATCTGAGTAAGGTGAACGCTGGAAATTAGCTGAGAACTGCTGACATGTTACTGAGTAGGCAGTTATATAGACCACCCAAATACTGGCCACCAAATGAATGGAAAACAGTATTGCAAAGAAGCTAGTTAGGGTGAACGGGAGGTACTGAATTCTAGGAAAATATTCTGTGAATTTTAGAGAACATGATTTTCATTCCTAAAACTTTAGGATATCAGAACATTATTCAATGTTAGATTTGGCATCTTTTCTAGAATGTTCTGGGTCAGTGTTCATTGGAAATGTCTGCACGGAAAATCATACTCATCAGAGTCCCTGGTTGAGAAACTCCCTGTCACTACCTGCGTACTTGACCTTGCCACCTCTTGTTTCTCCCCACCCCCCAAAAGAAACACTAGGACTGAATCTGCTACAAAAAGTGTACCTGGGCACAGTAAATCCTCATTTAACGTCATTAATAGGTTCTTGTAAACTGTGGCTTTAAGCAAAATGATGTACTGTGTAGCAAAACCAAGCTAACTGATATAAACAAGAGTTATGTCCCTATAGCACACAATATGTTTTGCTTAAAGTCACAGTTTACAAGAACCTATCAACGATCTTAAGTGAGAACTTACTGTACAGGTTATATGTTGACTAGATCAGCCACACCACATTAGGTATCTGAGACATAAGTTGGAACTGGATACTGAACCAGACTGCCTGTCAAATCCTGGGATGCCACATCTAAGAAGCCGGTTTCAGAGCTCTTAGATGAAGCATAAGTGGCTCTGGGGAAGGGAAGTGCCTGCCTGGCCTCCACCTTGCCTTCTACCCACAATACCAGCTCCAAAAAGGAGGTGACCACATTTAAACTATGGCAGAGTGGAGGCATGTCCTAGACTGCAGTCGTGCCTGTTTCCATGCAACCTGTCTCAGTGATCCCAGGTTAGCGGCTATGGAAGAAGGTAGGAAGTGACAGGTAAAATAGTGAGTACTATCAGCCTCCTGATCCCTGGGGTTGCAGTTTTGAAGAACTCTATGTCTGGGCTTGCAGGACCATCAGCCTAGCCTTCTGTCCCTCCAAGAAAATGCCCAGCGCTCTTTAACTGGGGAGGCAGAATAGAGGACAGCGGTCTCTGGAGGCTGACCACCTCAGTTCAAAGTCTAGGTTGGCCCCTTACTGGCTGTACCTGTGTAACTTTAGCTGAGTTATTTCTTCCGTTCTGTCTCAGATTTCTCACCTACAAAATTGGTACAATTACAGTCATTCTGTTATTAGGTTTCTGTAATGATTAAATAATTTATGTAATGCATTTAACATAGTGCCAGGATTGTCTTAGGCACTCAATAAATGGTGTTGTTAGAGAAAACCTGAATTTAATATTACTTTGGAGTTAGGTCAGGTTAAATGATACATTCATTTGCTGACACAAATCAGCATTCACTCAATGGGCATTAACTGAGTATCTGCATGTGGACAGCACAGAAATAGGTATAATCTGCCCAGGCTCACGTAGTATACAGCATCTCCAATCAGAGGCTGGCCTATCTTCCTGCACTAAAAAGATGGACCTCCACCTTCAAAGTCACCAATGGCACAGACAGCAAAGGTAGGGTTTCCTTCCCCCACTGTTGTAAGTTTGGGTCCCAAACCAGCATTCTATCCCACCCTGAAATTCACAGCACAGACCCACAGTTTATTGTTTCTGTTTATTTAACTTCCTGTTTGCCCATAAGACCGTGAAGCTGGGAACTGGGTTCCCATTTCCCTCTCAGGTTTAGGCATATAGAAGGCCCTTAATAAACATGTGTTATATATCTGGTAAATGAAATTTTCCTACACAAAGAGAAATTTCTTACACTTTTGGCTTTGCCGGTGCAATCAAAGAGTCTCGGCTCATCTGCTCCAGGCGGAGGAGCTGTTTTGGGCCACACACCCACTGAGCTTTCTTTCCTTAGCTGTCTCAGCCAGCACCATCTGTGAGTAACTAACAGCAGTGTGTGACATTGGTGAGCCTCTTGTCAGAGCAGGTAGGTATATCAAACACAGAAAGGGCAAGGCGCCATTCGTTTTGCTCCATTAGCTGTTGTGGATAAAACATTCTCTCAGATGAACAGGTCCAAACTCAAAGTTTATTCAATGGCACAGCTGTGGAAACCAATGCTATCAGGAAGAAATCCAACTTGGGCCCATGAACAAAGGGCAGATAAAGAGTATATAAACAGCAGCTCATTTCACTTCCCAGAAGCCCCTTCAAGGATAATTAGTTTTTATAACATACTTCACCCACGGTCATGTAATCTCTGTGGCTAGAATGGTTTCCGTTGCACAGCATTGCCAACTAATGACTGTCTTTGCCACCAAGAAGCATTTCTTGGATTTCTAACACCATTGGAAGCAATGTCTTGCTTATAATTATAATACCTCTCATTAAGTGCCTACTGGGAGCTAGCCACTTCAAAGAGACCTTCAAAAAACTTATTTTAAAATAATTTTTGACTTACAAAAGAGTTGCAAAGATAGAACTCCTCAGTGTCCTCCAGTCTCTGATAATTCCACAGTGTTTGTCTCTCATGACCCTGACACTTTTGAAGAGTACTTGTCAAGAGTTTTGTAGAATGACTCTAAATTTGGATTTCTCTGATATTTTTCACATGATTAGACTGAGGTTATGGATTTGGGGGAAGCCTATCACAGATGTGACATGGCCATCTCCATCTCCTCAAACTGTATTTGTGGGTACATGTTATTGATAGGTTTCATTACAGGTGATGTCAACTTTGATCACTTGCCTAAAGTGATGTTTACCAGGTTTCTCCCTGGTAATGTTACTGTTTTTCCCTTTCTGTACACATAAAATATTTTAAATCTGTAGAACAACTCTGCAAGTTTGACTAATTCCATTTTGCAACTGAGGAAACTTGAAATATCTGATGTATTTTTACAGTTAAGTATTGGAAAACTCACAGAATTTTAGAGATTATCTCTTTCCTTTCTTTCTTTCTTTTTTTTTAGACAGTCTCGCTCTGTCGCCAGCTGAAGTGCAGTGGTATGATTTCGGCTCACTACAACCTCCGCCTCCCAGGTTCAAGTGATTCTCCTGCCTCAGCTTCCCGAGTAGCTAGTAATACAGGTGTGCACCACCAGGCCTGGCTAATTTTGTATTTTTAGTAGAGATGGGGTTTCATCATCTCTACTAAAAAGTTTGGCCAGGCTGGTCTCAAACTCCTGACCTCAAGTGAACCACCCGCCTCGGCCTCCCAAAGTGTTGGGATTACATGTGTGAGCCACTGAACCAGGCTTAGAGATCTTCTCTTTAACAAAGTGCAGAGAGGTTAAATTCCATGGCCAAGATCACTCGGCCAGTTCACTGTAGAACCAAACTAGAGTCCAGGTCTCTTGATTCCCATCGAAGTAAATGTATGAATAAGATTTAACTGATGTGAATTAGGCATGAGATCGCCATAGCCTTGCATATAAGTAGTTGGGCTCCTCTTCTCCTGGCTCTGACTAGACAGCAGTCTAATACCATTTGGCCTGGCTGGAAACAACTGTCAAGAAGCAGCTGCTGCACTTTGGGTGGCCAAGGTGGGTAGATCACATGAGGTTAGCAGTTTGAGACCAGCCTGGCCAACATGGTGAAACTCCATCTTTACTAAAAATACAAATTAGCCAGGCCTGGTGGTACACACCTGTAATCCCAGCAACGTGGGAGGCTGAGGCAGGAGAATCGCTTGAACCCGGGAGGTAGAGGTTGTAGTTGTAGTGAGCCGAGATCATGTCACTGCATTCCAGCCTGGGTGACAGAGTGAGACTCTGTCTTGAAAAAAATAAAGCAGCAGCTGTCTAATTCTGGCAAGTCTTGCTGTGGCACTAGAGCTTTTAGCAAGGCTGGTCATGAGACAAGCAGATTTGATATTAGATGCCAATGTCTGTTATTTCTTCTAGAATGCTAGCTATATGGCCTCTGTGGTCAGTGGCTAATATGATAGCCTGTTTCCAGTGGAGCTGCTGATGGCTTTCTATCTCCTGGCCTGAGAAGTTTTTTAGTCTAGAGTAGCTCTCTGAGGGTTTGGTTGGTGGAAATCCTAAAAGCAGAGTGGAATGCTTGATATTGTCAGAGGAATCTCATTACTCAGGCTTATTAGGCAGCGTGGTTAATTAGCTGAAAACCATTGAGCTCCCAATGTTTATGTGCTTTGACTGTGTTTCTGCTGCTTATCATTATGATGCCTTGATAGTGAAAGGTATGTGACAAAGTGAAGGAATTCTGCACACAGACCAAACTCCAGAATTGTATTTTCCTTAAAACAAAGAAAATTGTTGTATATGATCCTAACACAATGCTTAAAAGTAAAAAAATTACCATATAATCAAAAGATCCCATTCCAATGTTGCCAACTGTCCCAAAAGAGAAGGTAAGGCTGGGAGCAGTGGCTCATGCCTATAACCCCAGCACTTTAGGAGGCCAAGGTAGGAGGATCATTTGGGCCCAGGAGTTCAAACTGGGCCCAAACAGGCTAAAAGATTTTTGATATTGTTGCCAGATTGCCATCCTGAAAGATTATACTTACATTTTTCTGTTGGGTAGTTTCCGTTTTTAAACTGATTTGTCAACTCATTCCTTGACATTTACATCTTGAAGGAAAGACATACTATGTATTCATTTTAGAGCTTTTTTAGGAACCCTGTTGAAATGAATAAAATTCCTTACATAAAATCCAGTTGCCTGTGAAATCATATTAAGAATTATCCACAATAAAGTAATTTAATGCTTGTAGGACAACTCAGCCCCATATTGCTCTCTAGCACACAAATTCAGCAATGGGAGGTAGGTAAAGTGTGAGAAGCAGTAAGAACAGAAAACCATTAAAAACACCCAGACTTTCTCTGCATTTGTCTGTAGCCAAATGTTTCAATATAGATTTGGGTCAAAACAGAGCAGTTCTTCATTAACTTACTCTACTAGTTACTGTTCCATTCCCCCAACAATATTTTAAATGGAAGAACAGACATGTTATAAATGTTGACCTAAAGATAGTTCTTATTGAACTTTAAATGCTATTAAAAACTATCATTTATATTAGGGAGGAGCACCCAGTCTTCTGGCAAAGTTTTATTTTAGGTTGGCATCTGAAGATAGGAACTATAACTTCAGCTAATACAAGGTTGCTCCTTTCTTCTCAACTGCAAAACTTAAAGAAATACGAGCAAAGAATCTGTGTGGGTCTCTGTGAGCTTACGTATGGTGCAGAGCTCAAATCTCAACTCATACAATGAAATGTGTCCATGAGGAAATGCACAATATTGATTGCCTTTGGGAAGAGTCTTATGTCAAAAAAGGAAATCACATGGAAATACATCAATTATAATTTTTTAATCAATTAAATCCACCAGCTAAGCAATCACAGCCGAACAGTTACTGAAAGTCAGGTATAATGGTGCTCTATCAGACAGAAGAGAAATAGAACATGCTCTTGAGGAACATACAATCTAATAGGAAAACAGAGACATACTGGAAACATTAAGACATGATCCCTGAGAATGCTAAGTAGAGCACAGTTATAAGTGGGACAGCATTTCAGGGAAGGGCAAAATCACTGCTAATGGGTGTGGGGATAGGGGTGTTGGGGTAGTTAGGCTTCATGGGAAAGTGAGATTTGAGTTGGGCCTAGAAGGATAGTAAGGGTTGGTGGGGATATTGCTGCCCAGGGATCAGAAGGTACAGAGGTGGCCGTTGGCAAGTTGCTAAGTGGAGGAAGCCTGATGAGAAGAGGTGTGTGTTAAGGAGTGCTGAAGAGTTGAGGCTGTCAAAACAGATGGTGCAGCAGGCAGCAGGGAGCCACAGGGGTCTGTAGATCCATGAGCATCATAACGTGACTGGTACGTTGTAATGTTTTGCCTCATGGCAAGCCATATTAAAGCCTGGGATAAAAGGAAAACTCAGCAATACGAATCCTGTCTTTATTTTAAATTTTGATATTTTGTTCATCATGGGTATTTTTTGCATTAATTCTGATTTTTAAAAATAGTGCACTGAAATATTACTTATTTCGATTACTGTATTTTTTGGTATCCCTTAAATTTTGTGCCAAAGGCCAGGGCCTCACTTGCCTCATCCCAGTCCCAGCCATGAGTTCTACTTCTGAAGTTCAGTAGAAGTAAACATACGTATTTATTTCATTGTTATTAATTATAGTTTACTCATATTACAAATATTCTTTGGTTAGTAGATAGCACTTAATTAAAAAACAGCTTAAAAGACATGGATTTTAAGATTAGCCTGAGAAGCACAAAAGGAAAAAGAATCCTTTGTGCTGCCAAGTTGATCTCTAGGGGAGAATAACTCCCACTGGTGCAGAGCATGCAGTACAAACCCAAGAGGGCTGTGCTTTGTCTACTCCATGTAGGTGAAAGATAACTGGGGAGTACCAGAGGCTGCTGTCCACTTGGAGACTGGCCTTGAGCAACTCAGCTGCTACAGCCAAAGAGCCAATGTCACATGGCCTGAGGCAAGCCCTGGCAAATGGGCTGCCCAGGTAGGCTTGGCACACATTAAAACAGACCCATGCAGCCCTGCTCAAGGAATGGAAGCAATGGAAGAGTCCTGAACACTATAAATGTCTCAGGGTATGTGTCCAGGAAAAAAGGTGATGTCTGACACAAGGAATATTGCTACTACATGTAAAATCAGAAATTTTAAAACATGAAATCTATTGTTCATTAGTATAATGGTAATGAATGAAAGATTATTTTGACTCAGGGAAGGCAAGCAGATTGCAGTGCAAATCTCAAAAAAGGCAAGGGGAAAGGGTGAAAAGGGCAGGCAGGTCCCTGCTTACATCACCAAGGGCAGTTCTTTGTCATATGATGTGGACCTCCCAGTCAGTGGCAATGTTGAGTGAGAGCTTCTTCAGACTCAGGGTGGATGTTTTGGCACAATACATAAAAGCCACAGGCTGCTCTTTACCATCTAACAGCAAGACAATAAAAGAGGGAAATTTTGATGAATCTCCAGAGGGGAAAAATATTGTCTCCAAATCTGAAATGTTTTCTCACTCGAGTATAAAACCTTATACCCCACTCCAATTTAATAGAACTTTAACCCATGAACTTCCATGAAGTTTTAGAAACATGGAAAACTTCATTGTTTTGAGCACAAGATTGGCTGAAAAGAAACCATAAGGAACAAATAAATTTGTCTAACAATTTCAGGAAGCAAGGAAGGATTTAAGTCCCATCCTGCCCTTTCATAAACTCCAAACACATGGGTAGGATTCTCCAGGTCTTCAGATAGCTATAGTTTAAACAAATATTCAGAGAAGCTATAATACTATTTCAAGCCCCAAATAAGTTTCCTTAGAAAAACACTAAAAGTGAGCAGAAAGATCAACTAATGAAGAGAAGCAAGATGGCATCATTTATTCTAGAGACTAGTATATTTCACCTCTACCTGAAGCACACAGTCCACTCAGACTAAGCATATTATGTCGGTTTGGGGACTAATCATCTCTTCTCTCCAGATAATTCTGTTTATAAAAACAAATGGTGAGGTCAGAATGGACTGCTTTCTCACCGGATGAGTGGGTAATCACAGAAGATGGCTCCTTCCTGAGGCCTAAGACCAAGATTTGCTCCACCACACACTTGCTGGGATAATGACCCCTCTGGTCGGCAGAACTGGAATAGATACAAACAGTATTAAAAGGACAGTGACAGGGGTTTGAAATGGCTGCCAGCTCAACATCTCTAGCCTTGTGATTTCCTCTCCCATATGTCTGCTGGAGGCATGATCCATATAGGAGTCATATTTACTAGGATGAAGAGATAATAAAAGATGACTTGGCCAGGCATGGTGGCTCATGCCTGTAATCCCAGCACTTTGGGAGGCCGAGGTAGGCAGATCACTTGAGGTCAGGAGTTCAAGACCAGCCTGGGCAACATGGCAAACTCCTGGTGCTACCAAAAATATAAAAATTAGCCAAGAGTGGCGGTGCGTGCCTGTAGTCCCAGCTACTTGGGAGGCTGAGATATGTGAATCCCCTGAACTTGGGAGGTGGAGGTTGCAGTAAGCTGAGATTGCACCACTACATGCCAGCCTGGCTGACAGAATTAGACTCCATCCCAGAAAAATAAAAAAAAAGACCACTCTATGTACCAAAGAACAGCTAACCGGTGCCAAATTAGGCTCTCTTTAACAAGTATTTGAAGAAAAATCACTGAAGAACACAAAAGTTACAAATGTGACTGGAATGTGATAATTAAATTGTAATAAGTCAGGTATTTAGTGAACTGGTGAATGGATGAATGAATGGAATTAGTGGGAGCTTAAATTAAGTCCTTTTTTATTTTTTAGAAAGTAGAGGAAAGGAAGTTAGAGACAATAAGGGAGGATCGTTTATGGTAGAGTGGTTGAAAAACACTCCAGAAATGGGCCAAGCGCAGTGGTTCATACCCGTAATTCCAGCACTTTGAGAGGCTGAGGTGGGTGGATCACCTGAGGTCAGTAGTTCAAGACCAGCCTGGCCAACATGGCGAAACCCCATCTCTATTAAAAATATAAAAATTAGCTGGGTGTGGTGGCACACGCCTGTAGTCTCAGCCACTCAGAAGGCTGAGACAGGAGAATTGCCTGAACCTGGGAGATGGAGGTTGAAGTGAGCCAAGATCCTGCCACTGCACTCCAGCCTGGGCGACAGAGCAAGACTCTGTCTCAGAGAAAAAAAAAAACAAAAAACAAACAAAAAACTCCAGAAATGGCCTTCATTTGTTTCTTTAAATAGTACCTTAAAACATCACCTGTGGATTTGAGGATGTCAAACAGATAGTGTGATTTATTTAAGAAAACAAACAGTTTCTTTAGCTGCCATTACCTATTGATCAAAACACTGGAACAGAATGAAAACTTCCTGTGCAAAAATTGCTGCTGGTGGAGGTACTGGAATGAATGGCCATCATCAAGATATAACTCACCCACTGAAGAACCCTGAGGAATGAATCACAGAGACAGAATGTGCTTATATAATAGCTTTACAGGAAAAGAATGTCAGCTCCTAAAGGGTTACAATAGAGTAAAAAGTTTGTGAAAAATTCAAGCTATATGAGGTAGTCGTACAAATATCTAATATATTCAATAGCCAATCATTCCTGAGTAGATAGTAAAACAATAGGAAAGTCACGTAAGAGGAGCACAAAGAGATAGGCTTTGTTGAAAGAATTTAAACTATGATGTATGTTCAGTTGTATAAGTGAATTCCCTGAAAAATACTCCAACAGAATGTGACAACAAGGCCAAGAAAGTTCACAGAACGATACTGATGTTAAAAAAAAAAATCAATATATAATAGATGAGATCAACTGTCTTTAGAAGACCCTCCACTTAGAGAATGGTATCTGGTTCTTTCTGTTTTTTCTTGGTAGGAGGATCCCTATTACATGTCAAACAATGTCACAGCACTCCATATGGCAATTTATTATTATTGACAATACTCGATATGCTATGAATCTCTGGTCTTTTGTATTTATTCTGGAGCCTCACATGGGTTTGGGGCCCATAGTTTGGCCCAAGAAGACATGCCTAAGTAACAAGGAAGAAAAAAATGTATAAGTGAATTATCTTATAATATTTATATCAATGCAAATAAGTATTAATACAGTTAAGAGTAAGGTTTGGTGTGTGTTTAGCCCCATATTACATTTGAACAAACGGACAGAAGAAGAATCTGCTACAGGCCTCACTAGGCTCAAAAATCTTCTCAAAATGACACATTTCTAGATCCTCCCAGGCTTTGGTTTTAGTTGTTGGAGCTACCTGATGAGAAATCACTAGGTGGGACTGAGGTCTCTGAAATGGTGCATAGATATGGGTACCATTTAATGGAGACTGGGTTTGGGCGCTATCTATGTGGGAAGGCTGCCTATGGCCCAAAAAGCATTCATTCTAGTAGTAATCAGTGTTAAGCTCAAGAGCACCAACAGACAAGTGCCCAAGAGGAACATTCTGTCATTCCCAGATCTCAGAGTTCCCTTAAGAACAATTCCAGGAAAAGCAGATAAGCTGAACAATTATTCAGAACAGAAATGATTCAAAACCTTGATTTCTAGATAAATGTCAGGAGCACCTATCTCATAGATGGAGCTCACCACTTTTATGTGGTGTCCCAAACTCAAAAAGCTACCAATGGAAAGAGAGAGTAGAAACAAAAAGGGTAACAGATTTTCCAAATACCTTAGTGCTAAGAGCAACCCGGAGTCCATAGGAAGATTCAGTCATCCAGCCTGTGGATTTTCCTACAGTTGTCTTTATTGGTACCACACTTCCACCTCGCTGAAACACTGGTATCTATAACACAGCAGCATGCTCAGGGAAGCAGTATTCATATAAGAAAATTTCAAGGTAGAATTTAAAAATATTTCATTTTAAAAGTTTCACACTCTTTACAAGTACAGATTCATAGGCAAAACAAATTTTAGGGCATAGAGATGGCAAATATGGGGGTCCTGGTATTAAAAGGAAAGAGCACTAACGCTAAAGAATGGTCCATTTTTTACTTATTAGGGAAAATTCCCACCCTTCACTGGTTTGTTATCTACGTCTGTCTTTGCTGTTTTTTCCTCTTAAGTGATGAATTCTTTTCTACCTATCCTATAAATGGCCTTTCCTATTTTGCATTTTAAATTTTCCATCAGTATAGTATACATACTTATTTCTAGAGCCCTGCTAAAGAATGAAGTTTTCTGTCTTTGCAAGTGGGCCCAGAAGTCTGTTTGTATGTGTGCATGTATAACTGATAGCGGATTTTTGGTTTGGGCAGATGACTTTTGTCCTCACTCACTGCAGTCTGTCCCCTTCTTGCTCCCTGTTTCTATGGCTCACCTGGATGACTAATTCCATTCTGAGGGTAAATCTGTGAAACTGCTTCTGTTATATTAGAGATCACCAAGGGTACTTTAAGAGACCCTAACAACAGGCCCATAACCATGGGTCTTCTGAAATGGCACTCTAGGCAGCAATGCCTGGGTAGGTTTCCCGCCTCCTGTAAGGAAGCTGCCTGTGTCATAGGAGTGTTTCTGTTTTGCTTTGATTCAAGAATGAGCAGGCAGGAGAGTACAAGAACACGCAGGAAGTTGAGATTGAGGACAGAGTAGTTCAGATGTCCAACCTCTGCTTAACTTGCCTTGGCAGCGAGAAGTAAAGCACTTCCATCTCCCCACACATGCGTCTCCCTCATTGGCCAATCTCTCCTTTCTTTTTTATTTTTCTCCCCAAAGAACAAGGCCATAAGTTAGAGTGAAATGGGCTCTAGAATGGGAGTCCAGCCCAAGGAAATGCACTTGAGGGGTCTGCCTCAGTTCTGCCACAAGTTTGCTGTGTCCCCTGGTCAAACAATTAACTTCTCTGAATCTCAGGTTTATTCTTTATCTGTGTGAGGGATTATAGTAGATGATTGTTAAAGTTCTCTTCTAGATCTGAAAGTTGATAGCTGAAATTATTTTTTTTAAATAATGGGGTTCATATTGCTACTGATGGTTTAATATCAGTATCTACTTATCAATCTTCGCACTGTGGTAGTGTGGCAGTGGTTGTGATTCAGATGTAGGAAGAAAGTTCCCTTTAGAAACTCAAGACAGCCTGGATGGACCACTTTGATTTTAACTCCATAACTGATGTATTTCCTTGGGCCCAGGGTTACAACTGAAAACTCCTGTTTTTTGCCTTAGTCCTGGAGAATGACATTCCAGATGGCACATGTGGTGACTACCATGTTTTGTATGTTTTTAGTGTTTGTTCTTTTTAGACACACAAATGTAAACATACAGGGAAGAGCTGTGTTTGTCCCTGATGTCTCACTCTGTGAAATCACAGTAGATGTGATTTTTAACTATTTTCTTCCTCACATTTTACAGCTTTGTCAGAATTCATATACCATATAAATCACCAACTTAAAGTACACAGTTAAACAATTTTCAGCACATTCAGAGTCATGCAACCATCACCACAATCATTTTTAAAGCATTTTCATCACCCTAAAAGGAAACTCTCTGCCCCAGCACTAGGCATCCCTGGACCTACCTTCTGTTTCTATATGTGCTATTGTACAGAATGCTAGCATCCTTGTTTTTTCTATAGAGGAACACATTATGGAGTTAATGTTTGTATCTCTCCAAATTCATATGCTGAATCCCCAAGCCCCAGGTATTTGTAGATTGGGCCTTTATGATGTTAACTAAGGTGAAAAATGTGGTCATAAGGGTGGGTTCCTGAAATGACAGGAACAGTGTTCTTGTAAGAAGAGAACTGAGATAGCGCCCTCTCTTTATCTCTCTCTGCCATGTGGGGGCACAGCAAGAAGGTAGCAGTTTATAGGCCAGGAAAAGTCCCTCACCAGGAAAAGATTCAGCTGGCACTTTGATTTGGAACTTCCAGCCTCCGAAACTTTGAGAAAAGCAGCTTCTGTTATGTAAAATCACCCAGTCTGTGGTATTTTGTCATGGCATCCCTAGCTGACCAATAGAGCACAATAGGTAAAAACAGTAGTCTGAAAATAACTTACAGTGTCCAAGGCTACTGGAATCTTTACAGTACACCCTCCTTCCCAACAAGCAAATGTCTTACAGTCATACCAGACCTAGAAAGTAAGGGGGCCCAGTAAAAAAAGAGTACATCAGCAACTTTGCTCACCATTTCAATACTCAGTGAAGCATCCACTTACCTGGATTTCAAATAACCAGAAAGCTGAAATAAGTGTAACTTAGAAAATATATTAGGTAGAAGTTAGGAAGAACATGTGCTTTTAAAAAGATCTCAAAGGACTGTGGCTGATTAATTTAACTAAAAGGCCATTTGTTTCTCTATTCATCCAAAAGCTACTTATTGAACAATTTACTATGTGCCCAGCACTGTGCCAGGTGCTGAGTATACATGACTGAACAGAAAAGACATAGTTCCTGTCCTCATGGATTTTTATTTTATTTTTGAGACATAGTCTCTCTTTCTGTTGCCCAGGCTGGCATGATCTCAGCTCACTGCAACCTCCATATCCTGGGTTCATGCGATTCTCCCTGCCACCTCCATATCCTGGGTTCAAGCGATTCTCCCTGCCTCAACTTTTCCAAGTAGCTGGGATTACAGGTGCCCACCACCATGCCCTGCTAATTTTTGTATTTTTAGTAGAGATGAGGTTTCGCCATGTTGGCCAGGCTGGTCCCAAACTCCTGACCTCAAGTGATCCGCCCGCCTTGGCCTCCCAAAGTGCTGGAATTACAGGCCATCCTCATGAATTTTAAAGTCCACTTGGCTTATAAAAACTTAATGCTTCTAGTATGAAAGAGATGATGGAGAAGAGGAAAAAAAAAAAAAACAAAGAAGACAAGCACATTGTAGGCAAATAAATTACAAAAGAGGCAGGAGAAAAGGAAGCATCAGAGAAGGAAACATACCTGGGAGGAAAACAAATGGAAACTTGAATTACTACTATAGTACCATTTTTTTTTTTTAAAGTACAATTGAAGGATAAGGTTCTTCAAGGGGGTTTAGCTGCTGAAGTACCAATAAGGTCTCATAAAGTAATTTGATAGGATAAATTCTTAAAATATCATCAGAAGCATAATTAAAACAAACATCTTTTTCTTTCTTTTAGCTGAGACACTTTCTGACAGCCCTGGAGTCTATTTTGCAAGTTCAACTCCTGGGATTACCACATCCTTCAGATGGCAGTTATGTGAAGCAAGATAATCACAAAACAGTCCAGGAAATAGTACTGAAGGAACATAATACACACTCACAATGAAGTGTTTGGAATGATGATAGATTATGAATAAAAATCTGTAAGTTGGAAAGGGACTAGTTCCTCTTAACAGGAACCTACCACTTTGCTGGAAATCAACTTGAGAAATTCTCAGCAGAAATATCAGGCAGGGCATTTATTCAGCAGTTGTTGGATTTAATCTTTTCCTCAAGTTTCTACTTGGCAGGGGAACTCTAGTGAAGTGCCCTCAACTTCAGAACTCCAAATAACTGGAGAAGCCAAGAGGACAGACAATAGTTAATGAACATTCTGGAGAGAAGCCTGGTTATTGTTCTGTCAATAATAACAAGCATAGTAAGTGGAACTGTGGCCCTTCAAAAAGATGTATTCATGTCACAATCCATGGAAGGAATGAATATTACCTTCTATGGTCACATGCTTGATTAAGTTAAAGATCCTGAGACAAGGAGGTTATCCCAGATAATCCAGGTGGGCCTTCAATGTGACCATAAGTGTCCTTAAGAGACAGACAGAGACCCACAGAGGAAAAGGCAACATGCAGACAGGTGAGACCGCAGTGATGTGGCTACAAATCCAGGAAGCCCCTTTGGAAGCTGGGAGGGAGGGATGAACAGATTCTCCCTCAGAGCCTCTAAAAGAAACCGACCCTGACAACACCTTGATTTCAGACTTCAAGCCTCCAGAATTGTGAGATAATAAAGTTTTGTTGTTTTAAACCATTACACTTGTGGTAATTTGTTACAGAAGCCTCAAGAAACTAAAGAACAACCAAAGCTAGGTTGAGGGAGAACATGGTGCTGGGTGTGGTTTCGTGGGGTTGCCAGCCCAGTGTGTGACAATACTGAGCAGGGAGTGCAGCCTGGCTTAGCTACTTTGCCACTTACCTTGACAGCCCATGACTATGTGGTGTGGCAGTCCCATGCCAGCTCCATATCTGCATGTCTCTTTCCCCGACTGCTGGAGCCTGTGGCATGCTACAGTGCTCAAGGATGCTCTCTAGGGTTTTGTCTCCTTCCTGCTCTCCCTTCCACACCCTTTTTCCTTAGTCTGGTGCCCTGAGTTTTGCTCCAGCTCTTCTTCTGGCCCCTCTAGATCTGTCTGTGGCCTGTCTTTGGAGGCTGCTCATATTACCATGGCTCTCTACCTGCAGACCACCAGTATTCCCTCCTCTCCCCTGTGCCTTGCCTGGGTTCAATGCACTGGGCTCCAGCAGGTCCAAAATGATATTTTATGCGTGGGACAGTAATTAGTGACAATAATAACAGAGCGAGGAATCTGGGAGGGGAGTCACTACTGTTACTTTCTACCCACTTTGTTGAGTACACTGAGACCAGCTTTTGGTATCAAAAATTCAGGCTTCAGATAGACCCATACGAAAGAGCAAAGTCTCTTCATATCTGCTTTCCCCCAGAGTTTGATACCTCATAGCATACTGAAGATTTCTTCTTACCCCAAGCCTTGATGTGTTTATGAGGACTCACTTTTACTAGTCAAAGTGTGAAGATTAAAAATCATTTTGAGGCCGGGCGCGGTGGCTCACGCCTGTAATCCCAGCACTTTGGGAGGCTGAGGCGGGTGGATCACGAGGTCAAGAGATCGAGACCATCCTGGTCAACATGG